>NW_015113469.1:116947-118119 GCF_001443285.1 Poecilia latipinna | reverse complement strand
TGCCAATTGATAATTGAAGTAAAGTAACTTCGATTTCAAAGAAGCCTACATTGAAGTCGATTGGCAAATGAACCAATCAACTTGGCATGGAACACGAAAGGGGAAGACTCTTATTGTCTCACTGCACCCCAAGAGATGCATAACCGAAAAAACTGTTTCTGGCTGGTTTTGAACCAGAGACCTTTTGCATGTAAAGCAAACATGATAACCACTACACTACAGGAACTGAACTTCTCTGCTTTGTTTCAGTTTGAGGTTCCAAAGTTGATCATGTGAGATGCAACACATGAAAATTTCAACTGAGGTTTGCACTCAGATGCCTGGATTCAGAGTACAGACCATGACACCACAGAGCCCTTGTTGGCCTTTAGTAAACACCTGTGATGAATAGAACATACTGAATCTGTTTCTGTCTGGCTTCAAACCAGAGACCTTTTGCGTGTGAAGCAAACATGATAACCACTACACTACAGAAACTCATGCTGTTAGCACTGTTCCTGGTAGATGATCCACATTTTGTTAGAGACTGATGTCAACGGTGGGCATGGAACAATGTCAAATACTTCTACCACAGATCCTCTCAGAGAGCACAGTAGCTTGGTGAACAAACTGTCAGACTTATAATTGTGCCTAATTTCACATTACAGTCCATAAACTAAGCCTGGGATCAAAAAATGTATAGAAAATGTCATTAGCAGAGACAAATGGTTCTACAGAGTCTTGGCTAAATGGCTAAAAAATAAAATCAATACTTACAAATAAAAGATGGTTCAAAAATAAAATTAACACATTAAAATAAAATAAAAAATATCTCTGAAATACAATCAACACTTGAAAATTAAAAATGGTTCAAAAATAATATCAACACTTCAAAATACAAAATCTCTGGAAAATAAAATATTATGTATGTTGTTTTGAAAAACATTGGAATATAAGCACTTTTATCAAATCTTGTAAGATCTTGTAAGTTCTTCTTAAATCCATGGAAACTCAACAGTTTGTAAGGTAGGTGAGTTAGCTCAGCAGGTTAGAGCACCGTGCTGGTAATGCTGAGGTCATCGGTTCAAACCCCATATGGGGCAATTCATGTCTAAGGTCTTTCAGACAATCAACACTTCAAAAATAAATAAGGGTTCAAAAATTAACACTTTACAATAAATAAGGGTTCAAAA
>NW_015113469.1:104711-112363 GCF_001443285.1 Poecilia latipinna | reverse complement strand
GGCCACATGTGGCCCGCGGGCCTTGAGTTTGACACATGTGATTTAGAGAGACCAATTAAACTAACAGTGATGTTTTTGGACTCCAGACTACTCCACTGCTCTGTTTAAATGTAGTCAGAAGAAATTGTGTCACATCACTTTCCCTCTGCTTTTCATTTGTGTCAAATAAGATTGCTTTACTACTTTATTTCTGGGTACTACAATCAGCTAATATTTATACAGAGCAGAGTGTGGGCTTCAAAATCATCAAACACCTCCACCCAAAAAAGCTAGGATTTTGATTGTAATCAGCTGTGTAAAGAGAGGGAGGATGATTAAGAGAAAAAAAGAAAAATGACCTGTATTTTAAATCTTCTCTTATCTGGCTTATGCTTTCTTATTGTGTATGGAGTAATGAAGAATAACGTCAAGCAATAGTATTCATAGTATTATTCAAAAACTCTTCCAGAATTGCATTTTTTAGAAGTCACCTCTGCTTAAACAGTATGACGTTTCCCTCTCCTTTTCTCTTCCTCCTGTCTTCACTCCCTCTGTCTCCTTTCTGGCTCTAAGCTGCCTGAGGCCCAGCAGCAGTTTATGTTGCCACAAACAGAGAGTGGGGAGGAGAAACCCACCATGACAGGCACATAACAATGCTGCTACACCACTCTAATTGGCCTGGGGCTTATAGGGAGACTCTGCTGTTCAGCAGACTGGTATTTTGGGATTTGAGAGCAAGAGGAGGGTGCGTGAGAAGGGAGCGGGGGTGAAAGAGGGGAGGAAGAGGCAAGGAGTGTCATATTTGATTATGGATGAGTTGCAAGATAAGTTGAGTTAGGACATGTTTTTGTGAGGCAAACTGAATTGTGTGGATCCAAATAAGTGTGTGTGTGTGTGTGAGTGCTAATATGCTGAGATTTTTTGGGGGGTACACGCATGTCATCCATGCATGTCTCCCCCACATAAGCTCTATTAAGTGGGGAAGATGATGTTTAAGAGCAAGTTCTTTTGAATAATTAAATGAATATTCATAAATTAATGCAGCAATTGCCAAATTTTTACTTACCGATACTTGATTTGATATTTGCTGATTTCTGTCATCTACTAAGCAAACATAGATATTTTACAAAACACTTTAAATTTATCACATTGACACAAATGGTATACGTCAACAAACCGCTATCAGTGCTTGTTGTCAATGACAGCTTTAATATACTCCTAAAACTAATGTTTTCTTCTCTTTGTTGTTTAATCTTGTTCTTATTTCAACAACATTTTACCCAACAACCTCACCTCTTCTTTTTCTGTTTTGGTAGTTGCCCAGAAAAAGCACTCGACCATTAATCATAGGCCACAGGCTACGCTGACCTATCTGATTCAGCAACTCAGAAACTGAGTTGTATCAAAAAATTGTTAATTTAGTCCTATGCTGCAGCGCAATGAAAAACAAGAGCAGGAACTCATGTTCTTCAAGATAAATGTACCTAACGTATCTTCTGCGGTTATATAATTTGTCTAGGAGTAGATAAGAAGCTTGGCATGTGAAGTGCATGAAAACTCTGACTCTCTGGCCTCTATTTTGCTTAACCCTCTTGCAGGTTTTGAAAAGTACCTATATGATAGATATGATGAATATGCAACTAAGAAGCTAATTTCATTTTTGATAAAATTCTAAAAAAAAAAAAATTATACAGTTGCTTTTTAGATGTGCATGTTGGCGCAGTTGTTAGCCCATGCTTTGCATCAAGAACATCTGGGGTTTGAATCCTGGCCTGGTGTCTTTCTACATGGAGTTCACATGTAGAATCCACACACGCAGTTTTCCCTCTGCGTGCGTGGATTCTCTCCAGGAATGATAAATGATCTGCACTTGTATCATGCCTTATGACAGAGAACCTCAAAGTGCTACACACCACATTCAGTCTTTGACTAAGTCACGCACACGTTCACATGCTGTCAGTGGTAATCTACGTTGCAGCCACAGCTGCCCTGGGACAGTCTAACAGACAGAATCGAGGATGCTATACATCACAGCCAGCAGGCCTTCTGACCACAACCAGCAGGCAAAGAACTCCAGCTTCCTCCCACAGTTTTAACATTTTGGTCTCCTGAAATATGGACTACCCTACAGTATGAACCTGTGCTGGCTGCTTTTCAAGGAGACAAACACCAGCCTCCCTGTGATCAGGCAAGAACAAACCCACATGGAAAATGAATGGATGAAGATGTACATTAGTAAATTAAAATGTGGAATTATTTTTTTCATCAAAAAGTGAAGCTTGTAAACATTACATTATGCATATATTTAAAGCTTTCCTTTCTTTTATTTTTGGTGATAATGGAAAAGTTTGCAGAATGTCAAAATATTACACAAGTCATACAAATATTTTTTTTGTTAAATACAGGCATAAGGGAAAACTGCTGACTTGACAGTTGCTCGGCAGTAAGTCACGGATGTCCCGTAAAAGGAGGATAATTCCACAAAAGATTGCTAAAATAATATCCTGGCTGTTCACCAACTACTGTATCGATGTGTTTTAATGGACAGCACAGTGGAAGGGAAAGCAGCAGTAGATAAGGTGCACACAAAGCAGGGATACCTGCAGTCTGTTGAGAGGATTGTGAAGAAAAGCCTCTTCAAGAGTTCAGGGGATATTCACGGGAAGTGGAGAGATTCGAAAGTCACACAGATGTATTCAGGACATGGGCTACAACTGTCACATTTCAGATATTAATCCACTCCTGAACTCCAGGGACTCTAGGGACAATGTCAGAAGCAACTTCCCTGAGCTAAGGAAAAAAAGAGAACTGGCCAACTGCTCAGTGGCTCGAAATCCTCTCTTCAGGTGGAAGTAAAATTGCATTCCATTTGGAAATCAAGGTCCTAGAGTATGAGGGAAGAGTGGGGAGACACAGAATCCGAGTTGCTTGGGGGTCCAATTTGTTTTAATAAGTCCAAAGTCAGCGAAACCACCTATCAGGAAATTTTAGAACACTATATTCCCTCTGCTTACAAGGTTTATGGAGTTGCTAATTTCAACCTTACTACTAAATGTACCAGTGAAGTACCTGCTTTAATGACCATGGCCATGTCTGTGCTTAATTGGTCAGCCAATGTGACCTGACCTAAAGCCCATAGAGCAGTCTCTCATTTACAGTCCTCAAGGACCACTGACCTGCTTATTTTAGAAGTCTCTGTTCATGAACACCTGATGCAAATGACTGCATGATCTCCTCTGCATGCCATCGAGTGCTGCAGAAGCCTATTAATCATCCTTTTAAGTCAGTTGTGTGGTAGTAGAGAAACTGCTAAAACATGCAAGACAGTGGTCCATAAGGACTGGAATGGATAAACAGTGCTTTAGAGACTCTCTGGAGTTTTACAAGAGCAAAATGAGAGACACCAGACTTAGCAATGCAAAAACAATGAAGACTTATATTAAAGCAACCACTAAGACGTCAACAGAGGCAAAGACTGTCCTTAGACAGTGTGTTGAGCATGTTAGTAAAGTCACTTAGGTCAGGGTTATGAGTATTTGTACAATCATTTAAAAAATGCTTTTATGTACTTTTTATAGTTAAAATATGTTCATTTTTTTCCCCCATTTTGTCTGAATGCAGAACTCATGCCAGTCCATGACAAACAATACCTGTTGACAGTTTTAAATCTCCATTACGGGATAGAAACTAGAACGTGTCTATAAAAGCTTCACAAAACACAGTGGTTGTCACAATCTTAAAGGTTAGCAACGGTTATTCTCATCAGTCTTCGAAGGGCACCATTCAGCAACTCTCTGAAAACATATGGGTCTCTTTCATTGGCTGTAGAAGAACCAGATGGAGTGGGGTGGTGTGGGGTGTTGAGGTAGAGCAGCCGCTGCATATATATATAGGCTGTTAGTCCTCAACATAGACCAGGAGTGTGAGATCTTATAAAAGAATTTCCATTTCAAACAAACATTAATCTCACTTTTTTTTTCTATGTTTACTTTTATGAACAAGTTGTAGGTTGTTCTGTCTGAATCTGCGGTTAATACTGATAGTTTGAAAACACAGTTGTATTTGAGTGCCCCTTCTGTGTCGTTGTCTATTACATCGATATAAATCATTATTTGTTTATTTAAAGCTCCATCAAGATTTTGAACAGATTTTGAACAGTTTGAAATGTTAAGAAGAAAGAGAAAAGAGAAAAGACTTGACAAGGGCAAGGGTAAGGATGTAGAATCTTTTTCTCCCTGTAGAAATCTTTCAGGATTATTTGGAAAAATGTGAGCTGATCAATAACCTGCCGGTGAGGAAGCCTTTTCATTTTTTGGCCATTTGGCCCACTGCTTCTTAAAACAGCTTAGTCTGGCTGTTCTTTTTTTTTTTTTTTTTACCTCTTTCTCATACTTTTTTTATTGTCTTGACAGTATTGAGTGGTTCTGTCAGTTAAAGAAAACTCCACTTATATTTAGGATCAAACTCTTGATTAAAAAAAGAGGGTCGGGTGTCAGAGATGCTCGGCAAACTGAATGGTTGCAGAAAAACACACATTAAAGAGCAAGAAGTTTCTTTTGTGAAGAGCAAAAATCCACTCAGCCACTATCAAGTGTTCCACTTCCAACAGAGGTTTTCCATGATGCTTCCTCACGATTCAGTGGACTGATAGCATTTTGCTACCCCATATGATTGTCTGAGCTCTAAAAATGTGGACAACCTGAAATCCAAAAAAGGAATTTACTTTTTTTTTTTTTCTAAAAATGAGGCCAAGTCAAAAATCCTTTCACTGAGGGAAGTGTCATTTATTTGAAAAAATAAAAATAAAATAAATAAATAAATAAAAAGCTCTTCGCTACTAGTTAGTTTTGACCGTTGAGTTTAATTTAAACAGAAATATTCAGTAATAGGTTACTGAATATTTCTAATGGATCTTGGAACAGAATTCATTGAGGTTATTTATAATTCATATCATATGGAAAGAAATTTGGGAAAATAAACCATAAAACCTTTAGAAAAAAAAAAAGTACTAATACATATTTCTTGTGTTGTACTATTTTTCAGAGTTCATTTATGGACTTATTTGTTATATCATGGTGAGAGAGGAAGATTTAGGTTCTTCTGGAATGATTTTCATGTCAAAATGCCCATTGAAATGTAAACACTGGGAAAAATCTGAACCTCCAGCCTACCAACTCACTGAGGTTTGGGTCTAACCTGAGTAGCTTAGACACAAAAGAAAACTGTAAAAATCAATAAGGGAAACTCCTGATTGGTACTATAACTCCCAATAAATGTACAATTCTGAGGTTTTATGGGTCTGATATTACATGGAGAGGATAACTAGGACCTTAAATGAAGTTTATTGTTTTTTTCAATATCCAAGAGTTTTAGTGCTCTCATTTTGTGATATCTTTGAATATCCCATGTTTGTTTTGCGCACTCTTTACAGTCACAAATAATTACATGAAGAAACATTGTTGTAATCTTTTCAAAGTTTACATACACGGTTGATCCCAGTTTATTATCTGTAAATTTATTTCCTTCTTGGTCCACCTGACTCGAGGCAGAGCTTCAGCGAGGTTCACCCAGAAGACACTAACCAACCCTCAGCTCAGGTAATCATCAGCTGTCAATCATCCATCACTCAGATCCTGTCAGTGTATTCCCGTGCCGTCAAGCCTTCATAGCACCCACATGATTGATGACCTCGCAGTTTGTTACAAAAAAAAAAAAAGCTCTTGCAAAATATTTTGGCAAAATCATGCAGATTTTCAGTTCAACGGTATGTTTAAGCTTATTTACATATGTGCACCTTCATTGCCTGTCCAGATAAACAAAATACAATATCTTGTTACTTCCCTGCAACAAAGCATAGTTAAATTTTCTACATTCGCAGATTGCTTTTCATTCATGACAGGGGAGTGGAAGCATGAACCCAAATATATTTACAGGAAAGACTAAGCTGGTGGGCACATTTTTTTTTTATTCGTAAATCAGAAAACACAAGAAAAATGTTCTTCCAAGCAGACAATCATCAAAACAGCTTTCTTTGAGTGCCACCCTATCTTCATTTCTCCCTGTCTTCACATCAATCTTCCAAACTTTTTGTCATTTTGTTTCTTTTTAACTCACTTTGTGGGCCCATGTTCTCCGTGTATTTCTTTACTGTCTCTTCTTGTGTCTTGTGTGTATCTGAAGCTCACTTACAATATAAATTTTACATCTTGTTGTGGCTTCAGTTTGATTTTAAAAATATTAAAAAGGAAGATATTGTCAGATAACATGGCAAGTTGAAAAATAACAGTATGGCTTAACTTAATGTAGAGCCAGTGTCTGCCAGAACAATCTCAGGAGAAGGCTAAGGGCCATTTTAAAGCATTTTCTAACTTAGTATTTTGAATGTTTTTTAAAGATTAGTCAGTGAGAGTCATGGTAATAGTACAAAAAACTCTAATTCTTCTGTTCTTAAACCTGTACTTTATTGAAATGCGAAAGATAAGCCGTCTGAAATTCTACTAAAATTCTGACAGAAATTTGTTCTACTCTCTTTAAACAGATTCTTCACACTCTGTACAGCATCAAAATTAGATTTTTATTATTAATATTATTGCCTAGCTTCTCTGTTATCTGAGCTTTTTTGCATTTAATCAACGCAGATATATAGCCTTGCAAAAACCATCTATACTATCTTTAAATTTTGTCATTTTACCACCACAATCTCTTTTTATGGTGGAAAATAGATTTTATGTAACAAATATAAATAAAATAGCCAATAATTATGTGTTATGTTGTTCTGATGCCAACAAGACACATTCAGGATTGTGAATTAAAGAAAATGTGGAAAATTAATATTTTTGCATGGTGCTGTAAATTACACCATTAGAAATATTCTAAAAGAACAGAAACCATGGGTTTACGTTCACCTTATTGTACCATCAACATGCAATTTTTAGGGGCTGTAATTTCCAAACACGTATTCACTTTAAGATAACTAATGGCTGCTTTTTTGTAATGGGGGAATCTATGAAAACCTTTCAGTGCACCTGAAAAAAACCCCATCTAATTTATTACACTGATACACACGCACACAAAAGGTGAGAGGTAAGTCAGGCATGCTCCGTCATCGACCCACACAAAATGCCTGAAAGCACATTGACCGCGGTAGCCCAGTGGGACCTCTGAGTCAATATAAACCAACAGGAGCGATGATTGATTGATCCCTTGCTACTCAACTCTCCATCTTTGCTGTGCCTTATCATTCTCTCCCTCCATGGCCGACCATCAATGTGAGTCTCCTTGGGCTTGTTGTGACCCACTGTTTTCAATGCAAACACTTCCAAATTGGAACCTGATCCAGTAGAGATTGAGCACAATTCATGCCTAGCATGAGCGTGTAACTCTGACTAGGTCCATACCAAAGTGGATCGGTTTGGAACCTTCCATTTACACTGAGTCTACATGATTTAGTTTCTAATGTTCCTTTGTCACTTAAAATTAGTCCTTAGATTAGTGTTTCAATGTACCAGCAGTATTAGACCAAAAAGGTTCAAATGCTTCAAATAAAGACGTACAATACAGAGTTTATTTACAGTACAATTGTTCAGAGTAATGGTAGATTGAATCCAAATAGCCTTATGAGGGAGTTTGTGCATGCAGCTTTGTCTCATGTGTATTTGTGTTGCTATTGTAAG
>NW_015113469.1:62493-101551 GCF_001443285.1 Poecilia latipinna | reverse complement strand
TAAGGAACTGTTTACCAGAGGCCTAAAAAAATGTAGATTTTTTAAAATAATTCATAGAACAGTCTTTCGGTACAGCCAATGACATAGTTGATCCAAGTTATGGTCTTTATTTATCATATTAATGTCCAATAGATCTTAAATTAGTTCAGATTAAGTTGATTTATTTCTGGAGCCCTTCAAAGTGGGACTAGCCAATAAATATTATATCTGCACGTAATAGTTTAATTCCAAAACAATCTTGTGATTTTGACTTTAAAATGATAGAGAAGACGAAGAAAACAACATTAAAACAGCAACTGTGTTCAGTATTTTTAATTTCATTATTCTACAAATTTCTTGCTGTGTTGACTTGAGGTTTCAGTATTTAGCATTCTGTAAGGGTTTGTGGCGAACTCACACCCAAATCTTTTATCGGGGTGTGTATTTTAATGAGCTAAACAGTGAAAGAGGGACAGGAAGCGGGGTCAACTTTAAACGCAGTGATTAGCAGTTCAAAGAAAACAACCTCGGTTTCATCTGCCTCTCCGCCTCTTGGTCCTCCCTTCCCTCCACACACAGTTCCTCTCATCTTCAAACACCCCAGGTGGAGGGTGGAGGATGAGGGATTGGCCTCTCCGGGGTCAACCTATAGGGTGCATTGATGACAGGAGGGTAGAAGGCTGGAGGGCAGCTTTGTTGCCTGCTTGGCCTCTCCCCTCGCTGGGCAATGATTAAATCAAGGCCCTGGTGCGAGGCCCTCTGCTGGTGCAGCAGTGGGTTTCTGCACATGCTGAGCTTAGATGTGTGCCTAAGAAGAGCCATTATAAAGTGTCAGTGTTTGTTTTCTGAATTCATTCTAAGTTCCCACAGGACTCTTTTATGACTACCATGTGCCTAAAATATATTTTACATTCGACTCCAGCTTTCCAAAAAAAATGGTTTTTGCACATGTCCCATATATTTTGCAATAGTTTTAATCACATTATAAAGGAGTGGCACAGAACACTTGGAAAATGTCTGAAAGATAAGATACTGTGAGAGCAATTCAATACTATTGTATACAAGTGTGCATGCTGGCTAGAATTTCTGCTTTGTACTCTCATCCACTGCCTTCCACTTGCCATCAACAGTAGGCCTAGATTTAGATAAATGTGGTCTTGATATCGACACAAAAACAGTCATCAGGACACCTTATCCACTGTTCCTCAGGTGATGCAAGATGAATACAGCAATTTCCAGGGTGTGTTTTCGAACTTGTAACTCCTGGGTGCTCTCCTTCATTTTCTGCAATTTATTCACTGCTTTGAAGACATCTCTAGCAGAAGATCTCTGCTATGAAGTGTGAACAGAAGAGCTAAACAGGTGCATCTTGATAAATTAGAAAATGATAATGTGTCCTTCCAAATGAAATGCAATGTTTGCATTCAGGAAAACATCCTCAGACAAAACGGAACAGACTAAAACTAAAAGGTTTTTTGGGGGGTTTTTTTTAGAAACCTGTGTGTAGTATGTAGACAGCAAACTCAGGATGGATACTAATACGTTTGATTTTTAATTCCTTGCATAGCTCAGATGAATTTTTGCAAACAAATAATCTGGCAGTTTTCCTGTTTGGAACTTTGCTTTTAAAGCGAAACCACCAAACAAAGGAGATTTTGTTAAGAAAATCGTGGTAAGGTGTAAATGGGGTTTCTCTTTGTAGCTGTTATTAAAGAACCAGTGAGTAATTCAGAGTTGTCCCTGTGGAACTGTTCACTGTCAAGCATTGAAAAACAGTTGCCCTTGGTAACTCCCTGGTGGGTATCTGCGCGACTATTACAAAGTGGGGTTCTCAAAAATAGCATTTATACTAGGCCAAAGTCCCTGTCATGATTATGAAACTTAAATGCTGAAAAAAAATATCTAATATCTGTACAATTTTTAAATAGTTGCACCTCCCTCTGGTGCAGAGCAGAAGCGGGTGATTGCTGTGCCCCAGGTCTTTTTCCTTTTAGTTTGACAGAAAGAAAGTGGAATGCATTTAGGGAGAGTTATTCTTGTATAATAACTATGCAATCAAGAAAAGAAGGAAAAAAAAAAACTCCTTTTGTCTTTACTCGTAAACTTTGTAAAGATTCTGGTGCCCGTCTGCAAAGGAGAGATAGTGAGTGATTGCTATGCCTCAGGTCCTTTTCCTGATGGGGCTGACAGGAAGGAAGAAAGAAATGCATTCAATGAGAGTCATCAGTTATCCTTATGTAATTACGCTGAAATCAAGGTGCTGAAATATCTGTACTCAGGCTGACAGAAAGAAAGCCCTGAAGGACTTTCTGAAACATATGCTGACTAGGGAGAGAGAAGGCTCAGGATGGAGCCAAACAGATGAAGGAAACATGAAATGAAGACATGAGAAGGAAAGGGCGTAAATACAAAGTCAAGCAGTTTTAAAGGAGATGGTCTAATGAGCAGTCTGACACAATTAGCAATTAGCAGAGTGAAGTATAAAGAAAGACTGAGACAACAAACTAGTAAAATAGTTGTTTTAAAATACATGGAATGGAGTCTCTCTTGCTTTAGGATGATTTGTGGTGGTTTGGTACATTTGCATGCCAGTGGAAAGAAAATGAATTCAAATCTACTCTTTAAAAACCTCTGGGGGAAAAAAGATGCCATTTGGTTACATATTGCCAATCTGGTCGTGGATAAAATAACGTCCGATCAAGGCCTGGGTTGCACCATTTTTTTCACACTGTATGGGGTATTTTACTGAAGGTCACCTTGCTAGTGATAGCCTACATGCTATCATTAGTATTTCAGCTAGCTTTAACTTTAGCTTTTTTTTTTAACCTTATAAACTGCTGCATTTGAAATTTTAAATTGACATTTGTACAAAATAGACCAGCAAATATTGCAGTAAGCACATTGCGAGGTAACACAAAAGTATTGTGAGGGAACGTAGAAGTTTTGCAAGGTAACGCAAAAGAAAAGTTTTTCCCCTTGTCCCCTAGAGGGCTCCGTAATGACCTGACAGTATAGGTTTGAAAGCAATGTTCTGCAGCAATTTCAAATGGTCTTAGAGTGGGGATTTTTGCATTATCTAAAAGTTTTCACTCCTCTTGAACAGTTTTTCCATATGCAGTTTGCTCATTTCTTACATTTCTGCAATTGACTTCAAGTTATTCTACAGTTTTCACCAAAAATATTCACACTGCATTTTCACAGGAATTGCATGTTTGTCTAGCTTTTCTTTCAGCCGCAGTCGTTTTTTGAAACGAGTAAATAAATAAATAAAAAGAGTCTTCTCACTCTCCTTTCCTGCCAAATGAGAAGTTTAGGTAACACATCCGGCACTAATCTCAGGGCCATTACTGGTATAGCACGGATGAAAGAAATGCAAGAGAGCTGATAAAAGCTCAGAAGGCTTTTGCTTCTTGTGCTGCATGCCGTCCACTGATGAGGGAATTTTAAAGATGTGTGGAATTTATAATTAGAAGGTAAAATATACCCCACATTTTATTCCTTTTATTCATTTCTCATCGGCAGCTTGTGTGCAGCAAAGCTTTTTTAATTCAATATTGCCTCTGTAAAATTTAAACTCACTCCTAGAAGCTACATGCACATTCCTAAAATGTGTGTGTGTGTGTGACTTTGACAGGAAATGAATATTTAAGCATTGAGCCGCAGGTGTACGAACCACAGCCGTTTCTTGAGTCTTCTTGAGCACATCATTTATTTACCAGTTTGAGGCTTCAAAGTGAGTTTAAACATCATCATTTCCTCCCTGTGTTCACTTTAATCAGGTACCTTATCTCCTCCAGACTGTTTTTCCACTTTAAGTCTCAGTCTGCATCCCTCACAGGTGCTGTGGGGGAACTTCTCATTGCGGAGTCTCATAAGGAGGCTGCTGTTTCTCCCTTGTCAAAGGTTACAGATTAGGATGCGTCGTCTTTCTTAAAACCTAAGCAGAAATTTGATGCCGGGTGGAGAGAAGCTGCTGGAAAGGAAAAGTTCTACCAGATCAAACACAAATGCAGATTAGATGAAACTCTGAAGGAGTTAGAGTGTGTGAATGGAATCAGGCAAACATGGATGTGAGCAAAAGTCCTGATAGTCACCGTGTGATTACATTTTGATGTTATCTTAAATGATGGCTAAGAAAGAAAGAAAGAAAGAGAGGGAGGAGGGTTTGAGAACAGGAATGGCGATGTTGCTTACACAGCAGTTTCACAGAACTTTCCCCCTCATACTTCTTTTTAAAGTTTATGCTTATCACTTCCATCTGCAGTTTTATGGAGCAGCACAAAAAAAAATATATATTGCTCAGAAAATGGGTAAAGTCAGTAAGAAAGGGCGACAGCTGAAGAGAATGGCGGAAAAGCGTGGCAAAGAAGCATAAAATGCATAATGTCAACTTGTATTCTAACGCATGAAGGAGGCAGTTGGAGGTCACTGCGTATTCATGATAGCGGGTTACCGTTTAAGACAAACTCTGCCGTAATCAACTCACGCTGTCAGACACAGTAAGCTCTGCTCTGTGACAAGAGCAGCCATGGAAGGCCAAGAAGAAATATGCAAATACTCCCACTGCCACACTCAAATAGAACAGCTGTCACATGTACACAAAATGCATCAAGCAGCATGAGAAAATGAGCTATACTATTCGATGATCAAAACACCTCTACAAATAGCACTGGAGATGGCGTGTGCACTCTGTGGCATGCTGTGTTTCTTTGTCTGAGCCCTTGGGTTCATTTGTGATCTAACAGCTTGTGTTCAAACAAACAAATCAGTTACAGTGAAGTTTTGTGTGTAGCCTGTAGAGTTTTTGATGTCTCTGCATAAATATTAAAACATCTGGAGACTTTCTTGGTACCTTAAAAGTTGTTAAAAAAAAAAAAATAGATAAAAAGCACATGAAAGGAAACATGTAGAAACACATTCATACACCAGTATATTAGTTATGCTTTGCTTGGATTTAATGGACCCCCATTAAAAAAAAAAAAAAAAAACTTGCTAAGAAAATATCTTCCACATTAGTATAATTCTACCCATCATCAACACACTTAGTACACACTTTTAATGTTGTTCATGCCAAACCCAGAACCATCACCTGAATGTTACAGCTGAAGTCAAGACTCATCTAACCATGCAAAGTTTTCCCAATCCAACATCAATTTCTTGTTTTCAGTTGACATGAGTTGCAACCAGTGAGGTTTTCTGCTGCTGTAGCCCAGATTTTTCAGTTAATCACATGAAAAATTAAAACAAACTCAATTATTTTCATTTGCATGATTTGACGCTTTCCTTGCATCTCTCTCTGTTTCTACCAAAGACTGGATGAGAAACGGTTTCAGTCTGGTTCAGTGTTCTGAACTAATCCTTTAACTTGAAGGAAAAATTTGTTTATGGTGACTTCATTATTGATTTCACTTGTTGTTTCTGTTACTTTGTTTATTTCTTGGATATCTAAAATATCCAGTAAAATTCAGTTTCATTACAATTTAAAATTTACTGATGTTTGAGAATGTGATCGCAATAAGGAATATTATCATTTATCGTAATAACTTCTGGAACAATTTATTGTCCAGAAAAAACTGCTGTCATGACAATCCTACTTGCTATGATGCATTTGATCTGTTCTTTGGGGTGGAATGAAAATACAACAAAACATTGTCATTGACTTGAAAAACAAAAACTCCATTTATCAATTAACACCGATTCAAATCAGTTAATATCTGTATAGCTGTAGAGATCCACAGTTTGTGTGAGAGATGAAACAAGCCCAAATGTTATCAAACTTTGAGCAGAATATTAACTTTGAGGCTCACTTGTCTTTGACTCCATTGGCCATATTTGATTCTTTCTGTTCTGAGACATTTTTTACAATTTGCACTTCATTTTGCAAGTTAATGAATACATTTAGGAAAGGAGTTGCCATGTTCATTTATTTATTTGTTTATTGCCATAACTTTGTTTAGCTGAACAGAAACAGACCAAATGAGGAATGAGATTCAGCACACAGCTTTAGCCTTTGCAGCTAGAGACCACTAAGCAGGCCCACAGTCTGGGTGTCGTGATGCACCCACAATAGAACCTCCAGAGACGCATAAAGACAATTACAAAGTCAGCCTTCTATCATCTGAAGTAAATTTCCAGGATTAAAGGACTAATGTCCCAGCAAGATCTTGAGAAACTCATCCATTTGTTTGTCTTTAGTCGAATTGATTACTGCAACAGTGTCTTCACAGGTCTCCCTAAAAAGTCAATCAGCAGCAGCTCACATTGTCACTAAAACTAGGAAAATAGAGCACATCACCCCAGTTCCACACTGGCTCCGTCCTTTTATCTACCTGTCCCTCTCCCTGAACAATTGCCAAAAACTTCCAAGCATTACTTACTTGAGTTCATACTGTAATGAGTATGTCATAGAATGGCCAAGCATATCCTGCATGTGTCCTTATTATTTCTCTTCTACAGAAGGAGAAATAATGCATCGTGCAAGCAAAAGGGATTTAGAGAGCTTAAACCAAAATTACCTGAGTGAATCTTGATCCTTTTTAGATAGAAGCATAATTAGTTACCCAGCATTTCTGCAGCTTTGCCCTTGCGTTTGTGATGCTGTGCTGTTCGCTGGTTTCAAAAGCAAAGTAATAGCTGCAGTGAGTGGGAGTCAGTACCTACATGCAAAATAGTTGATGCCATTAGAAAAAGAAAAGCTAACATACACACGGCTGACACGATGAAAAGTGCTCAATTATGCCTTCATTTTGTTTAAACTAATGTTCATAGGCTTGCATTAATTGAGACCCTCTGTGAAAGGTGAAGGTTGTGATCCTCTTGTATTTCCATTAGAACATCTATTTTCTTCTCTTTTCTCTCTTTGTTACCCCTGTGACACCAAGTGGGTATTTAATAAGTACGGTTATTCAACCCTGATGCTTGTTCCGCTGCTGCAAATGAAAGTGCAGCTCCTATAGCTTTGCTTTTACAATTACCACATCCATTGGGAGCAATTTAACATGATTCCTGTCACTCCATAAAGAAGACAGGCAGGCTCTTTCTTTCTTTGATCACGTTCCCCCATGCTCTCAGGAGCAGGTAAGCAGTGTGTGATATATAACTAGCAAAACTTGACTTGTATTCCTTCATATGCAAATACTCATCTGATACAAAGCTACAGACTCTTGTTAAAAACAAGGGGAACGACGTGATGAACATTTGAGAAGACAATATTGATGTCATCTGTATTCATTCTGGCTTGATTCAGATTCACTGGATCAGGAAATGTCATTGTATTTCATTAGCATTTATACCTCAGTATACCTTAGTGAACTATGAGCATACCTTGGCCACAAATTAAACACATTTCTTTTCTGCTTGCAAAGGGGTGCAGCGCCTCCAAGTGGTTTTTAGATTAACTGCACGTTTTGTTTAAAATACAAAAGAACATCACATCTCACATGTGTTTTTTTTTTTTTTTTTTTTTTCCTTTGGGGTCAAGGCCAAGGCACTGTTAATGGCGTCAGCCTCCAGAATCAAGAGTTGAATGCTATAGAATACACCCAAACTGGTGCCACTTTTCCAAATATGCAAGTTATTGGATAGTTAAATATTTTAGTTGCATTTATTTTGTCATCTTTTGTTTCAAACAGTTTCAGACACACATTACTGGTACAAACACATTACATTATACTTTTCGAAAAGACTCAAGAGTATAGTTCAACTGCACCTGATTTAATCAAAAGCACATTTTAAAAATTGCTGGCTAACATATGCCGCTGTGACTGATATTGGTTTGCGTACACAAAATGTTGGATAAAAAAATTGTAATCCAGTTTGTTGAGTTTGAGATCAGATGCAAAACAGCTATTTGAACACTACAAGAACCAGATCAGATTTTACTAAACCTCTCCCACAAGATAAAATGAGAAATGATGTACCTGATAATACTTATGACTTAGCTGACAATACAGGGGGGAAAATAACTTGGGATGACATTTGCCTTTGATCAGCTAAGTGGTTAGTTCAAGCTAGATTTTAGCTATGTAGTTATACAGTTATTAACAGTATTACATTACAGCAAAAAGGTCCTGGTTTCAAAACCTGGTCTGCAACCTTTCTGCAAGGACTTACATCTTTGTCTTGTGTGTATGTGTATGTGTATGGATTTGGACTTCTCCCATAGTCCAAAAATATGCATGTCTGCTTAATAAGTTTCTTTAAATTGCCCTTTAGTGTGAGTGTGGCTAGGAATCATTTTTGACAGTGGATCTCTTCTCCTTAAATGACTGCTAATGTGTTTAATGTGCTGGCTATGTTCCACATTTACACTTTGTGAATACATTTAAAATAATGAGCTTGTTCTTTCTTTGTCTTTAATTTTGTATTTTTTATATATATTGCAACTGTCTGAGAGAGCCAAAAGTCATCTTAGTGTTACTTTCTCAGCAAGGACATTCTGGTTGCTACTGACTTGTGCTTGTCTTCAATGATGGATCATTCATTTTATTTCATGTATGGTAACACCAGGTTCCTGGTCAATATTTTCAATCAATTTTATAGCACTAACTACAGGTATTATTAGCAAACACCATTACAGTACAGGACATGGATTCTTCTGTTTTTGCAGTCCTTCCATTACAACAGAATACTAATACATTTTAGATTTACAGATGGAAAGGAATAATAAGGTCTCTGAGGTATTAAAATTCAAATGCTATTTTTAATTGAAAGCTATTTATCACCAATTATCATCATTAAGGCTGAAAGGTCATCTTCTCATTAATTAATCAAAATTTTACTCCAGCTACGTCTTTGATGGTGCTTTAATTTACAAAGCTATTTTCACTATCGAGGCATCAACACCACTAAGCCCTGTGTCAACCCATTAATGATCCGTGCTAGAGGAGCAAAATATATTAACATATATATGCAAATACGTATTATTATTAACTTTCACTTCAGATTTTTGCCCTTGTTGGTTTCTTAGGGCAGTAGTTTTAGTGAAGGCCATTTGATAGAAAAAAAAAAATTACAACATGTTTCTGTTGGTTTTCTACGAAGTAAAAAACATCGAAACATGTTTGTTGGGCGTATGTATCAAGCGCCTATTACAATTGTGCCCGCTTGATGGCAGCATCTCCCTAAGATCAGCTGTGTTCCACTTTTATTGTCAATGAAGAAAAAACGAGCGAGTACTCAGACAGAAAATGGCCGCCATGCAGTGTGCATTTGATATCTCTGTTTTATAAGCTTTGTTTGCATTGTCCGGCTGTTGCGTTATGCTCTTTTTTCCCTTAAGGGATTAACATAATGTTCAAAAGGGCGAAACGAGTTAACTTGCGGCGGAGGAATGACTCCGACGAGGAGGAGCTGGAGGAGAGCCAGCCGCAGTCTTTTGCGCCCACCTCTTTCGGGCCTGTGGTTGAAATCCCGTTCATTGAGACCAGCGGGGCTCCAAGCAGCGAGGAGAACTGTTTCAATAACGGCTTTCTGTCAAACCTGAACATCATGAGACCCGTGAAGAAGGAAAAGAAGTGCAAAGAAGTTCCAGTGGTAGTTCCTCCCACTAAAGCCAGCTTGCTGAGTTTTGACGATGACGAAGGTAACTGTGCTAAAGTAGCTAACCACTCAACCTTAGCCACTGAAGCGATTTTGAACCTTTTTCATATAGCTACAACACGAAACTAGATTGTGCAGTCACGTTTTTTAATGAATTCCCTTCCTGTAAACTGTTCTCGTCCTCGTCTGTCTGGTTATGTTAACAGAGGGATCCGAGGTGTTCCGAGTGAAGAAACCCAACCACAGCAAGAAGATAGTCAAGCAGCTGAAGAAAGAATACAAAGAAGATTTGCAGAAATCGGGAAATGTCAAACAGGAAACCAAATCAGGTGAGATCCACTGTTATTAATTTGCAACATCACGAGATCATATCCGCCCGCAGAAAAATTGAAGCGCGTCAGTACTTGTGTATCCCTGCTCTAGATTGTTTCTGCTTTCACAGATTGTTCAAGTGCAAGTTGGAATATATAGAAATTTGCTGTAGTAATAAACATATGGTGCAGTCAAAAGATGCTTTTCCTTTAAGATTACCATTTGACGCATGTATTTCCTCAGACGCTCCCCCTCAGCCTGTGTTTACTGTGAAAGAGGAGGCTATCAGCAGAGGCAACAGTGAACACGGAGAGGAGGAGATGGAAGTGGAGAGTGGAGATGAACAGGACGAAGAAGCAAAAGCCCAAGAGGGTCAACTGTCCAGGGGCAGGAACGTGGGATCATCATTCAACACACTGTCATCCCTCACTAGCCTGAAGCCAGGTACTCTTCCTATTTCAAAACCTTCTCTTCAAAAATCTTTTCCACAGTTTGGTCTGCACTCTTTGGTTTAGCTGGTTCACATGGAGTTAGCTGTCATATTTTTTAAGTTAAGTCCCTCACTAACTCACAGCCTGAAAAATGTTACCGTATTCGAATGTATAAGTGCGCAAGTGCTGACGACCTAATAACTCCTGATTCTACCCTCAGGAGAGATCCCCGATGCAGCATTCATCCACGCTGCAAGGAAGCGTCGGCAGCTAGCGAGAGAGCTTGGAGGGGAAGCTCCTCTGGTGGAGGCCGAGCCTTCTAAGAAACGTATGACACAAGAGGACAGGGACTGCAGCGATGATGAAGATGAAGACGAAAAGAGGATCCGCTTCAGTGGTGTCAAGAACAAAAGTCAGAGGCAGAAGATTGCTGAAGAGATAGGTACTGCCATGAAGTGTTGAATTTTGCAAATACATTTGCCCGTATTATTGCTATCGGCTGACGTGGATTTCCTCTCCAAATGTGCGCAGGTATTGAGGGTAGCGATGACGAAGCACTGGATACAGGTCAAGATGAGGAAGTAAGCCGTTGGGAGCAAGAACAGATTAGGAAAGGAATCAGCATTCCCCAGGTGAGCAGCATCTCTCACATGCAGTGAAATATTCTGACTTCATGTTGGGTTTTTGAAATTATGGGCATCGTTTTGGAAATCTTGAGTTGCAGCGGCATCTTAATTCCTTGAGCTTTTTAGCCCGTTCCACTAACAGGTGAAATGGTTCTCAATTAGAGAAACAAAATTTGTCTGTTTCTTTGTTAGATACTTATTGTGAAATGTGATAGAAAGATTAAACTTGATTTTGGAAATTTTTGATTGTAAAATTTGGTAGAAATATTTCTACACTGCTTTAAAAAGTATGGAAAGAATTCTATTTTTAAAAAAACATATCCTTCCCGTCTCCCTTTTTTTCTGTTCTTTCTTAATTTTGTTCTTCCTTTTTCCCTTCCTTATTTTACTGCATCTATTCATTTCTAGTTTCTTTCTTTTTCTCTTGCTTCATTCTGTCATTTTTCCCCCTTTTCCATTTGCTTTCTTCCCTAACTTTCTTCTCCTCAACTTATTTTCCCCTCTCTCCTTTTACTTTTGTTCTTTCTTCTCTTATGTTACTTGTAAGCTTCTTTCTTGGTTTTTACAGTTTTCGTTTTTAAGGCCTGACCTCACAATAGAAATAATTTAGTTTGAACTTTTGTGTTTGTACTTTAAAAATCACCCAAAAGTGAACTGAGAACTTTGAGCTAATTTACTCCTGGAAAAGTATCTTGGCATGAAAAGTGTGTATGAACCATTGCGACGTCGTCGTTTTTTTTGTTTTGTTTTTTTTTTATCTGTTGTTGCTTTTTAATTTAGCAGTGATATTAATCAAGCTTATGTTTTATTTTTGTTGGTCAGGTTCAAAGCAGTCAGCCAGAGGACAGCACAGCCTACTACCAAAACAGCTATGAGACTCAGCCCTACGGCTCCTCCTACAGTATGCCTTTCACCTACAGTTCAGTGGCTCCACAGCCTGGAAAGATACCCAGCCTCTCTGACAACGGTTCTGTTCGCTATGGGGCCCCTATTTGTGATCTAACCCCCGTGTCCATTGATCTGGTAAAGAAGCGCCTGCAGGATAGGTAGGTTCTGCAGGAGTTTGCCACAACGTCTAATATCAGTGCTCACCTCACCCGCTGCCCTCTCAATGTGCGTTGATCCTGATGACCCAGCAAAGCTGTCTACACGTGAAATGGCCACGAGGCCAAAAAAATATGTCTCCACTATGAGTTTAGATTGGTCTCTTTTTGACTGTCTCTCTCTCTCTTTGTCTCACTCACCCTTAACTCTTCTTTCCCCCTGTATTTCATGTCTTTAGGCTCGACCAAATGCATGCAGGCCACAACGCGAACATCAAACGCTACGAACAGATCAGAGATGAGCTAGAGGCCTCTGAGAGCACCATCCAGCAGCTTGAGGGTTCATCCAATGATAATGCAGATCGATATAAATTCTTGCAAGAGATGCGAGGGTATGTTGGAGACTTGCTTGAGTGTTTCAGTGAAAAGGTAAGGGAGAATTTATCTGCAGTTTGATAAGCTGCTTGCTGTTTTGTGTCTGTAATCTGGGAACTTTTTATGTGAATTTTAAACGAATGCAGTCTTAAAAATGAATTGAATTGTAATCCACATGCAGCATGGGAAAAAAAAAGTACTTTTCTTATACAATAGAATGTAGTGAATTGGGGAATGTCTGCTCATTCATATCAGGAAAAAAAAGAGATGAGTACAGATTTGTAGAATAAAATGAACATATCTCATGCATTCAAGATAAATCTTTGTAAATTTTAGAGATGCACAGAGAAATTGTCTGTTGTCCGGATTTATATGGTTTCCAGCTTACCTGTCCCTGACCGTACATGTGAAATGGCCTAGAGGCAAAATATGTCAGGTCATATTCAGGTCACAGTTAGATTTGTGAGTTTCTCACTATCCAGTTAGAAACTCACACATCTTTTTCCAGTCATTTATTGCATCATGTATATGTACTTAAGAGCCATGTGCATTGACAGCAACACTCTTCATTTTGAATCTTGGTTCTGAGCGAATGTGGTTCAAAGCGTGTGAGGTTTTCAAAATTGTCAGAGGATGCCCAAAGGTGTAAGAATCCATTTAAAATGAATGTCTTCTACTACTCTTCAAAGCAAATCTGGTTTATTCAGGTTTCAAGAGAGTGACATTTTCAGCAGACAACAGCAAGGCTGAAAGGAGTACAGCAAAACTGCTCAGTTTTAACCTTTTGAGATATTAACTTTTTTTTCTATTTTTAAACGTACATGATTTGGTAAGTTTGGCGACCTTTTGAGAATCTTAGGTTAGTAGTCAATATTTTCTTGGGAATTCAAATAATAACTGCATTTTTAGTAACGCTAATTGCATTAACGGCTAATTTAAGATGCTAAAGAAAATTAATCATTTCAACTCCAAACATTTAATCCTTTCTTAAATAACAGTAAAGCTTGTTTTTCAGCAACTGCTCTCTAACACGCCATGACGTTGTCTCAGCCCATGATGTAAAATTTTAATGGCTGCTTGTGGTATGAAGGTCTGAGGGAGAAGTCAGATTTGGCCAAATTGTAGATCGGCATGATTTACAAAGACCGGAGAACGAAAATCTGCCACAGCTTTCTGATTGGTGCATCTCTAATATATTTACAACAACATGCATGTCCAGACAGAATAATTTAACCTCGATCTTGCAGCACCAGATTTCAGCTCATAGTGTACAGAAGATTTTGATGAATGGATCTGAAACCATGTTCTGTTCTTCTCATTTAGTGTATAATGTTTGTAATGGAATGATATGCTTTCTGTATCTTCTGCATTTCACTCTTGTTTCAACTTCAGTCTACAACATTCAAGGTTAACATGATGGAGTCAGCTCTAAGAATAATTTAGTTTTTTTTTTTTTTTGTTTTACTCCAAGGATCTTTTTTTCCCAGCAATGTTTTGCCCATCACGTGTCTTTTAAGTTGTCCGACCAAAGAAGCCCCACTGACTCGGAGTCCCACCTTTGTTGGGTCAGAGGTCACAGAAAGCATCATATCTTTCAGGTGCCTGCTGTCCTGGAGCTGGAGGCTGCCATGCACCAGTTACTAAGGCAACGGGCTGCACGGCTTGTCCAGAGAAGACAGGATGATATTAAAGATGAATCGTCGGAGTTTGCAAGCCTTTCAAGTCAGTCCATCTTGAAGGTTTTTATGATTTATTTGAAACGGCCTCGTTAGTTTCCCTTATATCTGAGTGTATGCTTGCGTGTGTGTGTTTTCACATTCCTGCTCCATTCTGCACACATTGCAGTACTCTTGGGAATATGATTAAAGTTAAGTGATTGATGATTTGTGTGATTGAGCATGTATGACGATGGGAAAAGACCTTTATGAGTTGCTGACTTTTGCAGCTGGATGTTTTAACTTGCCTCAAGTAAAGAGCAACAAAATAAAGATGTCAAACAGCATTGGTTTCTGATTAACAGGTTAACATAATGTTCTGTAACATGTCTGCAGTTGCAGCACGGTAAGTTTTAAGAGATGTTACACAAAGTTTTTGACAGATTGAGCTTATTGCTGCATATACTGAAAGAATTGGAAGGTTCACATATTTTAGCTTGCTTTGTAAGTTAAAATGACCAGACTAATACTTTTATCATGCATTAACATTTTTATTCTCGACACATTTAGCTTATCTTGTTATGGTTAGATCCCAAAATAGGAAAAAAAGTTCAAGGGGCTTTTTTTTTTTCCACTATTCAGTTCAGGCTTTAACATTCACCCTTTTTTATTTCAGATAAAGCAGTCATGGCACCCAGTCTGGACTCATTCGGTCGAGACCGTGCTGCGTACCAAGAGAACAGTCGGCAGAGGAGGATAGCTGAAAGAGAAGCAAGAAGGTAGGCCGACTTCATTCTTTTGCTTCCTGTAGGTTTGAAGCTGGTTTCAACTTTAAAAACCTCCAAGATTCCAATACTCTCCAGAGCCACCAGAGGGGGTAATTTTTCAGAGGGTTATGTTGAGGAAGAATCAAACTAATAGAGACAATAATTTGGTTTTCCCTTCATTTTTTTTCTTTTCTACTCTTTCAGGCATGAGAATGAGAATTCAGTTGAGAAAATAAAAAAATAATAAGCCACTTTCAGAATTTGTTTTGGGGGGGGATATAGCATTTGATCTGTTAGACCAAACCAAATGGGAGTAAAGCATTCACTGTAAAAGAAAATGTTTGATTAATTCTACCCCATCCAAATTTTGCTCAGGAATGTTGTAGACATGTTTTTTCCTTTTGTAAAACTATGAGTTTGCAATATTTTATGTTACAGATATCCATACCATAACTGAAGGCGTATTAAAGCAAGCTTTTTTTTTTACTTTAGAAAAACTATGAAAAATCTATTTAGGAAGGTTAAATTATTTTTAAAATACTTGAGAGGTCAAACTGACTTATTTCAAGTTGCAGAATGGGTGACTATGGTACTTCTCTTAAAGTTCTTACTTCTGTGTGTGTGTGTGTGTGTGTGTGTGTCTGTGTGGATCTAGAACTCGTCGGCGACAAGCAAGAGAGCAGAATGGAAAAAGGGCTGAGCATAAAGAAGGCCTGTCCTCTGATGACGAGGAAACCTCTACAGACATCACCAGCTTCAACATGGAGAGAGGTAATTTCTGCAAAACTGTGAAAAATACCAATTATTTAAGAGAACATAGAAATGAACCGTCCTCACACTTTGTCCCATCCAGATCGCATCAAAGCAGAAAGTAGAAAGGTATTTGAGGATGTGGTGGAGGACTTTCATTCTCTTGACTGCATCAAGTCCCGTTTTGAGGTCTGGAAAAGGGAATACCCGGACTGCTACAGAGACGCTTACATCGGCCTCTGCTTACCCAAGCTCTTTAACCCTTTAGTTCGTCTGCAGCTCATCACGTGGAACCCTCTCGAGGTAAGGAAACATTTGTTCATCCAAATGGTATTTTGGGATTGAAAACCAGATCCTTAATTCTAATTTCTTTTACTTTCATGTAGGAGCCGTGTGCAAACTTTGAGTACATGCTGTGGTTTGAGTCGCTTCTGTTTTATGGATTCGAGGAGCACAGAACGCTTGAAAAAGACGACGGGGACATCGGCTTGCTGCCTGCTATCGTAGAGAAGGTTCTTCTCTCCAAGCTATCAGGTAGTGAATCCTGTGCAGCAGCAAGGGATACTAAACATGATTTTTGCCCGAGGCCAAACGAGTACAACATGTGTCATGTTGTTTGTGACAGTGCTGGCAGAGCAAGTGTGGGACCCGCTGTCGAGCAGTCAGACAACGAGGCTGGTGAGCTTCATTCACAGACTTGCTGAAGGTTACCCGACCGTGCTGCACGGGGACAACCAGTACACACAGGTAGAGGATGCTTTTATGGATCCATGCAAATTATTTCAGCTGTGTAAAATATTTAACCTACATGTGCTTAGTGTTATAAAATGATTCTAACTCACTTATCTTTGTCTGCTAGGAGCTTTTGAAGTCAATAGTCTTACGGACCAGACGGACCCTGGATGAGGATGTCTTCCTTCCGCTTTACCCTAAAAAGTACGTCAGAGAAATGTTAGAATTTGAAGCTTCGTTTTAATTCTTGGTGATCTAATCATCATAAGCAACTCTTGTTTTCTGTTATGCAGTGTGATGGACAATAAGAACAGCGGTGCATACTTGTTCTACCAGCGACAGTTCTGGTCTTGTGTAAAGGTATCTGTGCGTTTATTGGCATTTTTATGCTGTTTTTATTTTCTTAAATCATATTAAGACAAACTAACTCACTCATAAGTTCCTATGTGGTTTGGGTGATTATGGAATGTAATTTTATCATTTTTGTCTGACTAAGCATAAAGAAATTTTTAGTGTTGAAAAGCACTTTATCTAAAAAATGCAAAATTTTCCATTTTTTTTAATTTCATTCAGAAAATCTGAACTTTTTATCAACAACATTGGGACAATGTTTTACTTTTTTGCTCTCTCTCTTTGCATAGCTGCTGGGCAACATCATTCAGTGGGATGGCATCTTATCCTATTCCTGTTTGAAGGATCTGGCTTTGGACAGCACTCTTAACAGATACATCTTGTCTGCGCTGCAGAGCACAGATATCGGGGAGGAGAATGTGCACAAGTGCCAGAAGGTGAGAAATTCAGATGGAAAATTAAAAAAAAAAAAAAAAGTTTGGAACTTGTTGTCTTTCCCTGTCTGTCTTCTGTCCCAATTATGTGAAGGGGAGAAGCCGGTGTGGAGTTTTTTTCATTGTTGTGTAAACATGCATTAACAAAATCTAAATTCTGTGAATGTGAAATGGCCTAAATGTTTTGTTCTCTAAATAGTGCTTTATAAATGAATTAGATTTGATGTTACTAACTTTATTAAATAAGTAGAATTAGTTGTTTCAACCTATAGGTGTACAAGTCTCTTTTCTAAAGACATAAAGAAAATAATTTGTATTTGGAATATCCTTTTTCTGCTATGCAGAGTTTAAACTGTGTGTCTTTCTTGGCTTAATTGAAACGACGTGACAGGCATTGCATGTCAAAACAAAACCACATATTGAGCACAGATGCATTTTTCATTTTAAATTGGATTTTTTAAAAAGATATTTAGTTACATTTGAAAAGCTCTTGACAAATTAGGTAGTGAGCTTTTCCTTATTTTTAACTTGGTGACATAATTTGCTGTTCTCCTCTCAGGTGATGGAGTGTTTGCCAGCCCAGTGGTTCTCTGGGCTGAAAGGCCAGCATACCTTGCCCCAGTTGGAGCCTCTGTGTCGCTACCTCACACACCTGGCCAACACGCTGCACCGCAGCAGCGTGGGAGCGTCTGATACCGAGCGGCGCACCACTAGGCAAGTAGCTCTAAATAACCCTGAAGACGGTTTGTCTCAATTGGAATAGCTTCTATTGTTGTTTCATCTAACTACCTTGTTAAAATTGAGTTGTTATATTGTGTTTTACATGTTGTTATAATGCATTTCTTACATCCCATGTCTACCATCAGGGAGCAAGTAAGGGAAGTGGTGAGGATGTTGGGACGCGTGAACGCCCTGGACCACATCATCGCCGTGGCAGAAGAGCACGGCGTTAAAGACATTAAACAGCTCATGGAAGTGAAATAACAGAAAACAATCAGAGACTATTTTTCCTCTACATTTTGTGCTGCTCTAAACATTTTATCGCCAACGACGGGGGAATCTAGGAAAATGTGTATTTGCACACATGAATTTAAACTCAGCACTTGTTACACCTACAGGATTGGAGGACTTTTTTTTGTAAATATTGTAAATGATGTATAGCGTTCTCGAACGCCCATGGGCACGAAGCCGAAATGTAATTCTGTCTTGCAAACTCAGAAAGTATACTTTGAAAAGAAATTTAAAACCCTTAATTTATTAGGAGTAAAAATGTGTCATCTTGAGTACAATTTTGAAAATATTTTATCTCTGCAGTCTTAACTCCACCATTTGAGTTTTTGACTGCCAGCATTTACTCTATGGACCCATTTGTTCTGATTGTGTTAAAAGGTAAAAGTTATTTGCGCTCTGTAACTGTTTTTTTTTTTTTGTTTTTTTTTTTTACCCCAGTCTAAACCATAAACACCTCCATCACATCCAAAATGCTCTGGTAGTTTGTAAGTTATATTTCTATTGTGTTTTTGCCTGTGAATAAAATATAGATTGTAAATGATTGCTGTCTTCCTGCCCTCAAGGGAAAATATAGGTTCTAATGTACAACAGCACCAAAACGTGTACAAGTAATTCAAAACGTCTGACTTACTTGGATTCGTTTTATATTCGAGTGCACATCAAAAACAATTCTGCTCATTTCAGCTATTATAGCCAACCTCTTCCGGCCTTCTGTTCTGGCTTTTCATATTTTTGGTCAGAGCTGAAAGACATATGCAGGGTTTTTTAATGTAAAGTTAGTTTTGTCCGAGCCATTTTCGTGAGTTTTCAACACCAAATAAAGCAAATTACTCCTAAAATGACTAGGAAAATAATTGGAGTGTGTATGAAACATTTTGTAGAGAAACTGTTTTGTAATTACTTCAAAACATCTGTTTTAAGAAATTAGTCATAAATTGGTCAGTTTTGATTTTGACCTCGTCTTTCACGCAAACTCTTCAAATCATGATGGTTTTGTGGTGATTTCTGTGTACGACTGATCTTTACCACAAACTTTCAAGTTTATAGAAAACAGTCTGGTCGTTCTAGCAGTTTACCTTTCTGTAAAATATGTCAAGACATGTTTTTTTGGACTACTGTCTTACTTGGAAATCCACACCTGCTTCATCTTTCGATTTTTATCAAGGATATCATTTGTCTTTATTGTTGTCATTTCAGCTTTAACCTCACCTGATCAGACATTTCTCTAGTACTAAACTGGGCTTTCTAAATGTTCTACAACAAACTTTAAAACGGCTTCAATGTAATTTTTCTTCTGCAATGGATTCTTGTGCAGTGAGTTTGCTTTTTTGATATTATTTGCTTATAGCAAAAGGAATGCTGTCTAAGTACTGATGGTCTACAACTGTTTTCTAGACTTTCTATGCCTTTTTGTGTTATTCCATTCATCAGTCATGTTTTTCACCCATAACTTCCTTTATAATTACTTTGCTTAGAGTTTTTAAATTTTTGCTTGTGTTGTTGCTAATATAGACTGTATTTTATTCAGTTTCTTCCCTATTTAAACTTAGAAAACATTGACATGTTTTTTTTTTTTTTTTTTTGCCTGATAGATTGCTTCCGATCTCTGACCAGTCCAGCCTGTTTTCCCCTTAGCCCAGGTAAGATGGTTCTGATGCTGTCTGGTACAGGAGTGGCATAATACAAGGAATTTGTCAGCGGTGGCCATGTCTGTGATGTCAGTGTGGGGTGGGTCTTGAAGCACAGATTTTGTCAACATGACTTTTGAATTTGGCACAAATACTTGAATCGGCTTTGTTTCTCTTCTGTAGATTTCTCTTATTCCTGCTTTCGATAACTGGTGCTTCTACTACACTTTTCTCTTCCACTCAATTTTCCATTACAGCGCGTTGATACAGCACTCATTGACTGTTAGGTCAGCAGTCTTTGCTAGACTGTAAGCCACAACATTTGTGTTGAAAAAAATATTTTGTGTAATATTTATATCAAAATAAACTAATAAAAATATATCTGTTTGTAATTAACATGTATCCAAGTTTCACTTTTTGACCTGAATCACTGAAATACACTTTTCACTGATACTGTAATTTATTGAGAACCAAATATACCCCACAAATGATTTTTTTTTTTTTATTCATTAGATTTTATTTATTTTGTGGTGTGCTCTTTTACTTCTACAGAGCATTCAAATTAAGGATAAGATGCAGGCCTATTAAAATTTTGAAGCATTTGTTTATGTATGTCTCTTAAGCCTGTTAAAAACAGAGAGCAAGCTATACTGAGTAGAGTAATTGCTCAGTATGAATGCGAATGAACGGGCGGAGCTGCATTTGGTTCTCTCCATGAATCCCCTCCTCCATCTGAACGCGCTGGTACAGAGCAAGTACTACCTAAACATCACAAAGTTCCCAACCACCGTTACGGACATTTTTAATACTTTTTAAGAGCTTGTCACGGCACTTTTTGTGGACTCTACAGACCTCTGGAAACGCGTATGTTGGAGCTGTTCCTTGCAGGCTGACGGGGATTTGGCTCTACTAAAGTGTAAATAAATATTCTTGTATTCCCTGTTAGATTATTTTTAAGTTGTGCGCTTAACTTAAAGATTTAAAATGTTTTCTTACAGGTTAAATTAAGGTGTTTCTCCCCTCGCCCCCTAGAGCGGATAGTACACGCTTGTGTCTTTAGTTTTATTTCAGTTTTAAATTTTTTTTTTTTTTTTTCTGATGTTGGACGAGAGAGGGACTTCCACGGAGTTACATAATGTGCTAACTCCTCAAACACGGCTTGCATTCACACTTACTTTTGCATTTTCCACAGACATAATACCGATATTATTTGGAGACTACGGGGAGCCATGCGGTGACTTTTACATTATAGGAATGATGAGATTTAAATAGGGCTGCTACTGTGCTGGATTTCTTAAAACTGATCCGAGTGCTGGTGTGGGGAGAGGTTTGAACCCAGATGATCTGACCGGGGGTGGGCTATGAATGCGGTCTGCAGAGTGAGAGCAACATGTGGTCTGTCTGTCTGAGTAGACATTGCAAAGCATGGATTTGGTCTGTCACAATCAAGTAAGTGCATCAAGAAATGCGCGTTTGGTTAGCTTCTAAGCCGTTCACACAAACTGAAATTGAACCAATTATTTTTATTTAGTCTCATTTCAGTCAGGATAGGCTATCACAAGCTTCCACAAATCTTTAAAATCCACCTCACTGACTAAATACGTTTATTTTAGCTATATTTTTAAACATCCTATTGGCTTGTCCTATGTAAATATGCAATGTGGAATAGAAGTACTCTGTCATGTCAAATTACTTATATATTTTACATAACGTCCAAGTCCTCAGATATAAATTGTTTTTTTCTAGAAACTGGTGCTCTGTATATGTCTCAGATAGCAGCATTGGACTACTGTATGGCTATTTTCTGATGGAAGACAGGAGAAGCTGACCCACATGCTGTCTTCAAGAAAAGTGCATCTTTTTAAAGAATGGCTGGGCGAGTTCTGACCTTTCAGATCCCAAAAGCAACAGTTCAGATCAGCTTCACTCAGTCTAACTTTAGCAAGTCCCGAAGTAGGTCAGTAGTGGGCAAAGTTTCAGACCACACTTCTGCAGGGAGCTCCAGTGTGAGTCTGCGGAAGCTTTCCAGGTTCAGTGAAATTCAGAGCTTCATATTTCATCTCTGGTCCAGCGTGAGCTTGTTAAGACCAGCGTAAACTGGATGTTGTGTCACGGGCGTATGTTGTGCATTTGTTCTGTCGAGTCACTGCGATGTCAACAGATGGAAATTCTGAGAAAGAACTTCACTCTCAGTGAACCAAGACGTCCTCTGCCGTCTTTGTCTGTGTTGTACATGTACAAACTAAAATTATGCCAACTCACACTTATGCGTCAATGACGCTGTCTCCTCTCACAACAAATATGTATCCACTTTTCTCAGTGATAGTGCATTCAACAAAAGGTGTCTGTTTCTGCTATATCTGTTGATGAAGTGAATTGTGGTAAAAGTCGAGCTTTTGTTTCCCAAAAATATATGATTATTTCTCTGAAAATCATCTGTGGGTTTTTAATCTAGCCAGACAAAGGAATCTTGTCTGTCTTTTTTTTTTCCTTTTGACTATAAAGCATTCTGTTATATGTTTAAAACTTGGCAGTCAGCTAATTGAATGACCTGTGGGGTATTGGTATGTTTTTACTTAACAAAGATATTCCAAGAATAAACTGCATGGGTGCTGCTAAGATAAAACTCCGTCATTGTGGATACTCTCTGTTTGTGTGGGAAACATTTTGGTCTGAGTTGTTGAGTGTTGCTGGTCCTGCATTGCTCAATGGAGGTGGTGCAACTAATGACATTGTCTGTCCTCCCAGCCTTTCTGGCCTGAATGACTGATACGCATTGTTGAATACACAAATATGGTAAACTGAAAGGGAAATGGAAGAGCACACCTAGCCACCTCCATTTTAGGTCAGTTATTTTATCTCTTGAGCAAGACTGAAAGACGTGACCTTTAAAAGGAACACCAGAGCAGGACTCAGAGTTGAAACTGGATATTTACATAGAGTGTAAAACAAAGATGTTTTTTTAATCACTGAGATTAAATTACTGCTTTTGACCAGCTATGATTACCAAAATTATTCCAGTTTCATATATGACATAAAAATATAGACTCTTAATCATTTTTAAATTGAAATTCCATCTTTCAAAGTAGCAATGGACATGACTTTAGCCATGACATAGCAGTTTGCAGTGTGGAACTGTGCTAAATGCAGGGTGAATTTTAATTGGTTCCTAGGGATCACACCCCTACTTGCTGATCAATGCCCCTCCTCTGAGGGGCATTGCTTCCACTTTTCTGACATCTGATTTATAGTTGTCAAAGTATTTTTTGATACATACAGTAGGTTCGGTGAATGCATCTGTGTGGAGGACAAGAGGCCATGCATCACAAAGCAAGATTGCAGTTGTCACAGTAATTCCTGCTGTTGGAAATTGTGATATTTATGAGTGGTCTCCGTAAACGTAAGCATTTTGTTGTTCAGATTGGGTGGGCATGGCATTTAAGCTTGTGTGTAAGAGTTATGTACTGCAACACTTGCAAAAAGAAATAAAACAGAAAATTTCTGCCAAATGTAGAAAATTTGGTAGTGTGACTGCAACTTTTTGACCTTGCATGCTCGTGCTCAACTACGGGCTGCTTGGAATAGCAAAGCCATGTGATTCTTCCATATTCTATTTTAGAATCCTACCCATCTAAAGGTTTGCTCTTCTGACAGCAGTTGAAAGAAAAGTTAGCAAATATGCTTTCGAGTTCCACGCCTGTCATCATTAATTTAAAATCTAACAAATAGATCGACATTTAAAGTGCAGCCGACACTGTTTTCTGGTAAGTTCAAAACTTTGCTTTCGATTTTTACCATAATCCATACCAAGTGATTATCTTTTACCATTTTTATTTGCCCCAGACACCAAAGATTGTTTTGATGGGTTATGATTCCCTCTATGTAAGAGATCATATTTTTGCCTTATCATTTACACTGATGAAAACCTAAGCATATAGAGTATTATGACCAAATTTTGCAGATCAACCAGTCAACTGTTGCTGATTTTGAGACTGTGTAGGGATTTGTTTGCCTAAGGGAAGAGAACCTGCACCCTTTATAACTTACTAAACATTTCTCATGAGCATCCAGCCTGTTTTCCAGCTGGTTTAAGCACAATTTATTAACTGTAACACCATGTGAGCATCAATGATCTGTGAAACACATCTACAACCTGAAAGTACTAATGTTAATGACCTCTAAAATGACTTTGCAATCATTGATTGGGTCTGATAGGGCAATATGATTATGGGTAAGCACAGCCTGAGGGGAGGGATGACTGTTTGACAAGGAAAAAGGTTAGTATCTGGAACTATTTTTTTTTTCTGAGTTTTGTATACAGAGTACTTCCTCACCATGTGACTAACGATGGTGGAGTTGGTATCTAATTTACAGCATAGACCTTTGAAATTATAGAAGTTGTTTGTGGAAAATATTACCAATGGGAAGATGTTATTTTAAAGTTTTTGGCAACTGCCACAAACTTTAATCAAGGCTTCATCATCAGTCTATTGCCACAAACATGTTACAGTTTAAGTTATGACGTTTTTGTCTTCAGTGACTTATCAGCTTCTGTGAAGGGATATTTTGCCTGCTGAACATCTAATTTCCATTTCTTACAAAAATAATTTTCTAACACAAAACCTTAAAACCCCATTTTTCCATATGTGTTTCGAATGGCAAAGTTGGAAAATTGAACTTGAATGTTTCCAGGAAGGAAAGAGGAAAGGGTACATTGTGTACATGGAAACCTTTCTGGGTTTATGCCATTAAGTCAGAGTGTCCTCACAAGGTGCCATTACGTTGACATGTGTCACATGGTCACAGCGTCACTGCATGTCACTCACTCTACTCCATTTTCACCGTGAGATGTACCAATCTTTTAACCAGACTGTTGGACCTTAACCTGCATTGCTTGACATTGTCCACATTGAACCAATATTCTTATTTGTTTCATTCTTTTACTTTAGTTTTAAAAGCAAGTATAGAATCTTATTATTAGGGTAGTTGGTCCATAGGTAACTTTTATGGATGTAGAGGTATGACATTTGGTCATGACATTTGGTCATGTAATGCAGATGTTTGTCTGTTGAACACTATGCTAAGGAGCGTTCCCCTGTCCTTTGTGAGTTGTGGTTACATAACATTTCAGCAATATGTCCAATAGCAAGGTTTTCCCAAAGACATCACTCTGTTCCACTAACTGTTTCTTTGCTTTACAGCCACATGTAGTGGATTTACATTACGTAACCTCCCACAAAACCACCTTGTCCTCCCATCAGAGATTTGTAGACTTGTTTGTCAAATCTGTAATACTTCAGCAACTTCAGTCTACATTTACTGGCAGGATTTAGAGTGCACGTTCCACATATTCACTCAGATATACTCCAGTCAGAACATTATCTTTTATCCTCTTTTCCCCCTTAGGGTGTGTGCAGCCTCCTCTTTCTCCCCCTGTGACCTCTGAAGTACTCTCCCCTCCTGAGACCAGTCTGCAAACCATGGTGCTGGAGAAACTTCTGCGTTTTGGAAAACAGTTGCTAAGGGTGAAGGTGGTGAACTCGAATTCCGAGGACTCCCGTCTGTCTCGATGTCTCAACACCTTCGACCTGGTAGCCCTGGGTGTGGGAAGCACGTTGGGTGCTGGTGTTTACGTGCTTGCTGGTGCTGTTGCACGAGACAATTCAGGTAAATTAATCAGCCTTGCTGATGTAAAAGTTTTAATTTTCGGAGAACATAGTTCCAGATTTTTGATTGTATCATATCTTTCCAGGTCCTGCTATCGTCCTGTCTTTCTTGATAGCTGCCTCAGCCTCTGTGTTGGCAGGTCTTTGCTATGCTGAGTTTGGAGCCCGTGTCCCGAAGACGGGCTCTGCTTATCTTTACTCGTATGTGACAGTCGGAGAACTCTGGGCTTTCATTACTGGATGGAACCTCATTCTCTCTTACATTATTGGTAAATCGGTATAACTTCTACAATGAGTGTCTTTTTAGGGTTAAGTCAAGATATTTTAGGTCATTTCATGTTTGTTAAGGGAGAACAACTGATTTGAGAACGAAGACTGAACTTTCTGTGCTCCAGGTACCTCGAGTGTTGCCCGTGCATGGAGCGCCACCTTTGATGAGTTGGTAGGGAAACACATTGAGGAGTTCTGCAGAGAACACATGTCTATGAATGCACCAGGTGTGCTGGCAGAATACCCTGACATGTTTGCAGTTCTCATCATATTTATTCTTACAGGTAGGAACATCTCCCTGTCTGCATCTTCTTTTGCCTCAACACTTACTGACTATGTCATTGTGTAGATCTTGATTGTGTGAGGCTGGACAACCATGTTGCTGTGTAAAGTTTCCATTGGATTAACATGGACATTTTGGTTTCATAATAACATAACATCACACTGCTGCTGCAGATTTGTCAGCTGCTCATCCAAGATGCAAATCCTTCCACCATAGAGTACAGGGTACTCATAGAATTTTTTTAGAAACCAATTTGAGGTGAGATTTGAGATAATTTTGAGATTTACCAGACCAGATAATGTTTTTCAATCAGTCCAATTATGGGGAGCCTGTGTATATCATAGTCTCAGTTTCCTGTTTTCGCTGACAGGAGTGGCCACTGGTTAGGTTTTCTGCTGCTGTAGACCATCCGTTTAAAGATTAAATGTGTTGCACTTTCAGTGATGATATCCAGCATTCTTTAGTTGTAACAAGTGCTTATTAGAGCAACTGTGTCCTTTCTTTCATCTCTAAACAATCTGGCTATTCAATCTGCCCTCAAGGCATTTTAGTCCACACAACTGCATTCTCTGAATTATGTCTAGATTATTCTGTGTAAGCCTGCAAGGTGATAATTCCAGTAAATTAGTTGTTTTTGAAATGCTCAGGTCATTTTGATAACAATATCCATGCCACTTTCATAGCAACTTTAATCCCTTTTTCTCTCCCTTTCTGATGTTCAGCCTCAACTTTAGCAAGTCATCTTCACCACTTCTAGTTGGCTACATGTATTGAGTTTTTGTCATTTGATTGGTTGACAAGCAAATTTCTATGTACTGTATATTGAAATGTTTCTATATATAATATGGCTTTCTAATTTGTTTCTCTGTTTAATTTTCTTTTTGTTTTCATTTGCAAGGTCTTTTGGCATTTGGAGTGAAGGAGTCAGCGATGGTGAATAAGGTGTTTACCTGTGTCAACGTTTTAGTCTTATTATTCATGGTGGTCTCTGGGCTGGTCAAAGGCACTTTGAAGAACTGGCAAGTCGATCCAGAGGAGATCCTACATGTTAATCATACGAATAGCTCAAGCCAAAAGTAAGAACATGACTCCAAACTTACCTTAATGTGCCCAAGATGTTTTAGAGATGTTTATCTTTAAAAATATGTATATTTTTGTGCTTTTTGTATGCAGTTTGACTGACATTCTGCCATCTAAGGAGAGAATAGGACAGGGTGGCTTTATGCCGTTTGGCTTCACAGGAGTACTTTCAGGAGCTGCTACGTGTTTCTATGCCTTTGTAGGCTTTGACTGCATCGCCACCACAGGTCAGTGATGGATGAAACACTTTGAAACTACTTTCTCCGCTTTTTGTGATCTTTCCTTTTCAAAATGTGTCTGAAAGTGTTTTCCAGCGAATATTTTAATAACAAATTACAGAGATCAGACAGAACATTATGATCACCCGTCTAATTGTGAGTAAATCCCACATTTGCTGCCAAAGGAGCCCCAGCCTACAGTTGTGGAGCCCAGTAGACACCTGAAGCAGTGCTGTGGGATCTGGCACCAAGATGTTGGCAGCAGAAAATCAGTGGCATTTACTTCACCTTTCAGTGGTCATAATGTTATGCCATATCGGTTTACTTTAAAATTGTTTACTTTACATTGTGCTTTATTATCTTTTTAGAGATAGTGATTTAAGTAGAGTAATTAAAATGGTGTTTCTTGGAGAAATGATGCATAAGAAACACCTCCATGCCACCCAACAGAGTCTTTTCTTCAACTCATAACTTCAAAGTCTTTGCGTATTATCCTTAACATCTGCTCTGACATGTTGGTGAGAACTTTCTTTCGAATCAGAATATCTTTGCTCTCAATTAACTTTCTGCAATAGATCTGCTTCCATCTAAGCATTTCTCTTATCTCCATTTCACTCTGACTGGATTTCATTTATAGGCTGGAGTTGGGGTATATTGCATGAGGCAGAATCTGCAGTTGGAAGACTATTAGTTGCTAGCATTACATAAGAGTAGCCAGGGAGAGGGAGAGAAGGTGCACTTTTCATGCATTTGGCCCACTTCTCTGTGTGGCAGGATGCCAAAGGCTGTGACGCAGAAAGGGGAGAGATTCAGCTTAAGAAGATGTTGTCCAGACTTTTTCTAAACTCCTCAAATTAACATATGTGAATAGATCTTTGTGTTTCTGCATTATGTTTGTGGATTGCTGTAATGGATCCAAGACTTCTATGTTGGAGGGAAAGGAAGGTTTACACTAGCTTACATGCTCTCTGACATATTAGTTCTTCTTTTCTTTTTTGGCTCACATGGAGAAAACCCTTAAATTATTGCTGAAGTTTTACAGTTTTCTACATGCACTGGACTCATGCCAACACAAAAACATCTCGCCAACAGTGGCGCAACAGCTGTTGGAGGGGTTTCAGGCTCAACTACTCTGAGTTGCAAATTTGAGAATTTTATTTCATTGATTTCTAAACATGCTGTTTTTATTTTTGTTTTTTTTTTTTGTTTTTTGCATAAAAATATATTGGTCTTGTTCAGAATGTTTGAAGGTGACATAAATGCATCATTTTACAAAATACAAATTTTGCCATTCCTAAGCCCTTTTTGTCTGGGCAAAACTCATTTCACTATGATCAAGGTGAAGCTGTACAACGTTCTACGCTAAAACATTTTATCTGATGCTAAAACCCACTTTTAAACCAACAACATTAAGTCTGTTTTAATGTGTTCAAGTTGCCTTGAATACTCTTTTCTGAAATTATTGTAAGTTTTTTTTTTTTTTTTTTACTTCTTCAATTTGTTTTTTGGTTTGCTTTTTGCATTTCCTAAACAATTTATTTTTCTCTACACCAGTAATAGTGGCCAACACAGAGTTTGAAGATAAACTGAACTGTGTTTTTTTATTTTTGCAAACTTCAGGCGAGGAGGTGAAGAACCCCCAAAGAGCCATTCCTATTGGGATTGTGTCCTCGCTGCTGATTTGTTTCGTTGCTTACTTTGGTGTTTCTGCTGCCCTCACCCTCATGATGCCATACTATCTTCTGGACAGCAACAGCCCTCTGCCTGTAGCTTTTAAATATGTAGGCTGGGGAGGAGCCAAATATGCTGTAGCTGTAGGCTCTCTTTGTGCTCTGTCTACCAGGTAAGAACTTCACACCGTATCAACTTTTCCATCCATACATCTGTGGCATGTTTTCACTTGAGCCTTTTAGACATATGCACTTTAGATCATTTTATACAGATACTGTAGGTCTTAAAGTAAACATCTACAATCTAGGCTGGAGAGCTAACATGTCAATGTAAGATTGGATCTTTTAACGTCTCGTTAATATAAAAACAACTCCTTCAACTGCTATTTTCAATTTGTTATAAAGAAAATAATGTTCACAGGATTACTGCATGCCTCATCCTGAATTTTTCTAAAGCAGATCTTGTAAACGTTTCTAGACCCAGTCTTGTCAGACAAAGTGCTGATAAGCTGTTGTGTAAAGAAGACAGTCTTTTGAACACCGTTGCTCACATGTGATAAAGGCTACAGAGAAACATGCAGACGTGCATGTGCAGGCATATATAAACACGCTTGTGTGCGCCTACACGCTTTCTGTATGTGTGCTGTAGGTATATTTAGCTTTAAACGGAATTTGACTCCTTATCTAAAAATAAAAGCTCCACTGACCAATTATTTGTAACGTAAGTGTAAGTGTCTGAAATGTAACAAGGACTTATTAAGTAGCAGTTTTTCTTATGTTTAGCTCAATTGTTAATTATTTTTATATGGTTAGTGCGAATGACATGTAACATTTATATTCTTACAATGAAGTGTGCAGTATAATTTCACTCAAGGTAGCTTTTTTTTTTTTTTTTATTAAATAACTATGTATTTAACATTTTCCTGCATGTGTCTGCATTGATTCTCAGAACACAAGATATTACAGTGCTGTTCAAAAGTTTTGAGGAACCTCTGTTTTTTTCTCTCTCTCTGTTTTGAAGAGTCAGGTGTTTTTGTAATATTTTAGGGTGGTGTCAAGCAAGTCTTTGTAAATTTAGTCATTTTATTATTATTTATTTATTTATCGGACAAAAGCTGATTTATTCTACCTTTTAGTCTATTGCTTGCATCTCTGATCTATAAGCAACAATACATAAAAAAGTAACTAACACATAAGACAAATTGGAAGACTAACTAAAATAGACGTAGCTGATTTCTTAGTAAAGATAACTTTCTTTATGTACCATGCTCAGTTACTGCAGAATCTATATCAAGTATATTGGAGGTCAAAGGCAAATAACATGAAAGTCTGGCACTTTGGAAGCACAACATTAAAAAGTAAGAGGCCTCAGAACTTTTTGACAGTACTGTATGTACGCTGTTCCTTATTCTGCTACATTCACGCTGTTCTGTGTTTCTTCGATGTTTGAGCTGTTGTCTCTGTTCATGTATGTCTTATATCATTCTCTTGGATGTAAGTGAAGTGTGGATACTATATATCCTGGTCTCCCCCCCCCCATGGCAGCCTGCTGGGCGCAATGTTTCCTATGCCTCGTGTTTTGTGGTCGATGGCTGATGATGGGCTGCTTTTCAAGTTCATGGCTGAGATCAGTCCCCGCACCAAAACCCCACTAACTGCAACCTTTGCCTCTGGCATAGGGGCAGGTGAGACACTAACATGCATGTTTCTAATTTTGCATCCTGTAGCTTCTTTCCATGCTTAAGGACTGAGTTGTGCTGGGCTTAATGTTCCAGACGGTCAGCTGGAGATGTTAACACCTGGCAGAAATCAGTTCCCTGATCATTGAAGGGTCTTGTTCACTGTTTTATAGCCAGTGTTCTATTTCCTTCTCTTGAAAGGTCTTGCTTAGTGGTGGAGCTTGATAGAAACAAAAAACAAATGTACAGGGAGACATTGGAAGACGGGCTGGGAGGGCTGGGCAGATAAACCCCTACAGTACCTTGATGCTACACTAAAAAATACAAATCTTGAAATTTTAAGAAATAGTGTTTTTTGCAAACTGTCAGCATTTCTGTGGAGCTTTGTTAAAAAAGTATGGCCTCCTTAAGGGCAAGCTTTTCTTGCCTTCGGTGCTGTTCAAGCAAGAACCGCCACTGGTGTAGCTTATTGTAGTCTAGGTGTGTTATTTCTCCTATCAGTCCTATTATCAGTCTATCACAGATTATGTTCCACTATCTTTCTGTTTTGAAACTTTGTTATATTTTGAACCTGCATCTTGTAAAAACAAATCCACCAAGCAAAGCTTCATACACAAATACAATTTGCAATGAAGAATAATAGCATGTGGAGCCTTGCATGATTACATGGCATCATTCAAAGAACTTTTGACAAACAGCATCATGTCCCCTTGCGCTATACTGACTCCAGCCTGAAAACCCTGTTGCGCATTTTTCTGCCTCACATTTCCAATCCATACATTGCCGGCTTTTTTTTTTTTTTTTTTCAAGCTAGCATTTTCTTTTCTTCCCCCATATTTCCCTCCACTTACCAACAACTATCTCCCAAATCTTATGTTTTCCTCACTCTACCCCAGTCTTTTGGGTTCCATGTTCCCCCTACCCCGTATCATCTTTGCCATGGCACGAGATGGCCTTCTCTTCTCCTTTTTGGCCCATATCAGCGAGAGGAAGGCACCCATAAACTCTACTGTTGCGGCTGGGGTCATGTCTGGTAAGAGGAGTAGGAAATGCAAACCAGGAAGAAAAGAGAGAGTCGGAGTCATGGAAACGGCAGCGGAACGATAGGGGAAACGTGAACAGAGATCTAAAAGAGAGCAAAGTTTAGATGATTAAGTTTACTGAGAGCAGTTAGCAATAGGCATCTAGGGATTCAAATGGCACCAAAGAAAGATCAGATTAAGGGTTTTATATGATTTAAGAAATAAATACGGAAGAATTTAAAAGAAAAAATCAGTGACATTCACAGTGCAACATTTCAGTACATTACCACCATGATGTTCTTCTTCTAGAGTTCTATTTTTTTAGCCATATTGTCAGTGGATAAAAAAAAAAAAAACTTCATACATGAATGAAAGACAATAAACATGTTATGTTTAAGGCTCTTACATGTCTCCCTGTCAGGTCTGATAATTTATTATTAATGAACTAAAGACATGATACACTGTAATAGTGTAACAGTAAGACCTTAACATAATAGATCTTAACATGATCATGAAAGTTCATGTAACCATTATCCTGTGCATTAACAGTTGAAACAGTTCCATGATAGATTGTATATCAATAATTTCTGAGACATATACGCACACAAACTCTCCAGTCAGAATTAGATAATGAAAGAAATAACATAATGGATGTTTATTAGATTTGATGTCCGTGAATGTTAAAACATTTGAGTACTTTTTCAATTTTGCTCTTTCAAAAATATTTATCTTCAAGCTTGCACCGTTCTTACAGGAGCCCTTTTTTGCTTTTTTTTTTTTTTTTTTTTTTTTACACATTTTTAGCAATCATGGCGTTTCTGTTTGACCTGAAGGACCTGGTGGACCTCATGTCAATAGGAACGCTGTTGGCCTATACGTTAGTGGCCGCCTGTGTGCTGGTGCTAAGGTCAGTTTGGACTATTTTATTCAAAAATTCTAGGTGGAACCCAAAGGAAAATTTACTTAGTTGATTCTTAATGGATCATAAAAGTCTCACTGGAACAAAGCAGAACAAAGCAGAATCTTCTATCTAGTCATGCAAGTCTTTTTTTCTTTTACTTTGTGTTACAAGAAGAAGAAAAAAATACTGATAGAGTTGCAAAATTGTTCATTCTTAAAATTAAAAAAACACATACACGTTGGGGGTAATTTATGACATTAGTTACCAAATTAGTGGGATTTGGAGTAATTGTGTTTCAACATTTACTTCATTAACATTTGCACATTATAAAACCGAATCTGTGTAGTCAAATTTTTTAATTCTAAATTTAAATTTCCTGACTTCTATTTTTATAACTTTCATAATAGAAATGTTTTGTCCAAATCTACAGTCTTATTTATACATTTCTTCAACTTTGATTGGATTTTTAACCAATCAAAGTCGTGTGTTGTTCTCTGTGAAAATGTTCTGACACGAAACGTTTCACTCACTTTTCATTTGTTTCATAATGTGTAGTTGAGCTGTCATTTTAATTAACACTTCCTTTACAAAGGATCACTACTGCTTTACATTGTTACGATTGGAACAGCAGCAGTGAATATGTGGTATTTAGATTTTCTATTGATCTAATTGAGAAATGTGCTAATGTGTGCTTCTTTTTTTTTTTCCAGATACCAGCCAGAGATCCACAGTCCAGCGTACCAGATAGCCAATACCCATGATGAGGCAGACTGCAGTGATGGGATATGTGTATCCAGTATGGGCATCCTTCCTGGTGTGGAGGAAAGATTCAGTTTCCAGACTCTTCTGTATCCGAACAACCCTGAGCCGTCCACGCTGTCAGGCTTCATTGTTAAAATGTGTACCTCTGCCATAGGTATGTTTTCGTGCAAGACAAAGCAGAAAAATAATTAGTCTTAAGAGCCCATTTGTCTTTTCATGACAAGAACAAAGGATCAATCTTGTTATTACTCAGTTATTTTAGGAAATTATGAATTATTTATGAAGTAGCCTCTTTGAGTTGTATCTATGGAATAGCCATTTTTTAGTCACATTTGACAGAAGAAAAAGTGAACAAACAGAACACATTGTGTTTCTTGGCTTTTATACCTTCTCAAGAGCCAGTTTCATATTTGAATTCATAGGATAAACAAGCAGGAGTCTTTATTTAAAATTAAGTCAGCTGATTTAATGTACATTAAATAAGTCCAAAATTAAATTATGTTTGTCTGAATTTACAAACTCTCTGATATGTGCTTTTGCAGGAATGCTGATCCTGGCCTTCAGTATATTGGCTGTGCATGGAGGCCTCGCCTCATGGAACATGGTAGCCCTGAGTGTGATCTTCATGGTGTGTCTCGTTCTGGTTTTCATAATCTGGAGGCAGCCTGAGAGTAAAACAAAACTCTCCTTCAAGGTTAGGCTTGAAGACCATTTTAGTACTATGGCATGCTAATTAAATTTAACAGTTTAATGTTTGGCTATGATGGACAAAAAGTGTACAAAACCTTAAAATAAAGTAATTGTTTATTTTAGTTGTAAATAAATTTAAATAAATATATATATTTCTATATATTAGGGGGGGTCAAAGAAGTATATTAACTTATCTCCTTTTAGAGAATTGTCACCAAGCTTCCAAAATCTATTTGTTTTAAAGGTTTTCGAATAAATATGCACATTTTCCAGGGCGTTCGTGTGTGGTAATGCAGTCCTATTTCCCAGGTTCCCCTGGTGCCTTTCATTCCAGTCATGAGCATGTTTGTCAATGTCTACCTGATGATGCAACTGGACAGAGGAACATGGGTCAGATTTTCCATCTGGATGGCTATAGGTACTCGTACCTCTTTCGTTATTATGCATCATTTTTATGTTGAACATTAGAAAATTATTTTCTTTGCAAAGCTGATTGGAGCTTTGTTTGCACAATGTAATGTGATATCACAATTGCAGGTAGGTAGTGTTAGAAGGCTTTTCTTTAACATTGCCTTAATAAAAAATATCTACCGAGAAGGACTGCAAAACTCAAACTAGGAAGACTTGATCACGTGTCATTTACATGAAAACATACTACAGCCTAGTTAAGACTTTAACAGATTTTTCATCACGAGAGTGTATGATACAAGCCATATTTTGTCTTTTTCCTTCTTTGCAGGTTTATTCATCTACTTCTGTTATGGCATTCGTCACAGCTCAGAGGCGGCCTCCGCTCACCTGTCTCTGGTAACAGAGATGAATGGTTTTAATCATGATCATGAATTGGAAGTCATGTCAATAGAGAAAGAAGCTTTTCTCAATGACGGCTTTGATGTCAGGGAAGAACACAACGGGGAGTTATAGAAGGGACTATAACACACAGCTCCATGTCCACCTGCCCTGACACCAGGCTGTCATCGTAGAAGGGTTTTTGCCAGTCCCCTTCTTCACCTCTCCTTTTGGGGGGAAAGCTATGCTGCAAAAATGTAAACTGACACCCCCATCTAGGTCCTGCTCACATTACAGCCAAGTGGTGATGAATCCCTTGCAGAAAATCAAACTGAAACACTCAGTGGAGTCAGTATTTCTGCATGGCCTCGTGGTTCAGCTGTTCATTACTGCCTGACTGTCTGTGGAAGAAGGGCTTTCATTAGAGACATCAGTGTTTAATGGAAGTTGAGAGGTGGAGTACGGCCATGTTAAGTTCCTCTACATGTTGAGAGTTGGGGTGTTAATAGGTTGAATTACTAGCAGTCAGACGGTGGAGTGGTTGATGTTGTGCTGCCAGAATATTTTCTAAAAATAGATTGATTTTTTTTATATATCTATTAAAACATAATGTCTACATAAATTTGAAGAAGATACAACCATCTCAGTACTTTATGAAATGTGTTACCACAGTGTGCTTTGTTTGAAACTGGTCAGTGGATCTTTAGTGATGTAGCCTTCGGGAGAAACAATGATTTAAAGTAGTCAGCAGCATTATTTACTTACCTAAATAATGTTCATAGGAACATAGTAAAAAAAATAGATTTTGAGATGTTATTTCAGTAGAAAAGGGACATTTTTATAACGGTTATTTCAAGTTGACCAGCCATTGTCCTCTCTTTTCTCCTGAAATATATTGAAAAGAGTTCATTCTTTTCCTCTACACTTATATTACTAGTCGTCCTAATGACAGCATAAATTTGTCACCACATTGTTCATGTTGTCTGGGTAAATTACAAAATTATGTCTTTGAATTTTTTAACAAAAATTTGCTTAGGAGATGGGTCAATCATTCTCTACAAGAGTGTTTATGTACAAAACTTTGGTTTTAATGGGAAGACTATACTAACCACAAATTGAGAACTTCCGTCTCTATGATCTTGTACCTTGATTGATTAAGCATATTCATTTACATGCTTCAATTATGTTACCCCAAACCTTTAAAACTTTTAATTATGTTACACTGATCCCTCAGTCTGTTAGTCGTGTCCGTTTTGACTTTTGTCCTGTTCATATTAACTTATGCAACTCGTTAGGGGATTGGTCCTCTGATTTCTTCTGCTTGTTGAATGTCATTGAATGTGTTTGGGAGAAAGGGGAAAAAAATAGTCCCATTCAAGTATAGACATATTTTTTGCAATAAATCTTTTTTGACAATAATTTCAAAGACTCTTCGCTCTATACCTTTTCTTAAGTTTCACCAAACTCTGAGCAAAGGTACAACTGTTACAGGTTTTAGATGAACTTCATAGACTTCCACATTCCCTGCCATTAAGGCCAATTCTTACAATTTAACTCTGAAACAAAATTGCATTTACTTCACATTGGAAACAATTGCTAATCAATTGAAGTGCAACAATTTAAACTGGTGCAACATATTCCAAAGCAATGTAGCAGCAGCATCTCTATTGTTTATAAAATTAAAAATTGATTAACGATACGCTTTGTATGGGTGATGTTATGGTTTTAATTTATGCATTGGATCACACAATGTTATAGCATTGGATTTAAGACTATAAAATGTTTCTATGTTTTGTTTGAGTTGTCTCTTCTGTGCATCTTATTGAAAATGTATTTGCAAGTAGAACATATGAAATTAAACAGCGATGACTATCACAAAAAGCCGAGAAAATTCAATCGTCCAAAAACACTCAACATCCTTCTCTCCACTAAACTCCATCACAAAGGTTCAGGGTCATTTTCCTCGATAAATTTTACCCATGCAATCTGTTGCCACCCTGGTAACGGGATAAAACTGGAAAAGTTTCCCACGGTACACCAATACTTGGATATCAGTATGTAGGTTAGGTCCTTTAAACCTCTGAGAAGTGTTCTGGTCTAAAAACTTGTAGGAACTCTTTTGAATTTGAATTACTATTGTTTTCAATGACAAATTGCTATGTTATTGACTTTTATGTGGGCATAAATCAAAATTCAAACTTCACATTCACTTGATGTAATATGATTGTAAGGTGAAGTCAGAAAAGGTACTGGTATAACTTTTACACCGTTGGTGGCTGCACCCTGGCATTTATAGCATTTGTTAATTAACCTTTCTCTCAAACATTTTCTGGGTTTTACTTGTATGTCTTTGCTAAATGTCTCTGCCATTCGCACACATGCGTATTACTGTGTTACAACCCACTTTCAAAACCTTTGCTATTTGCTTTTTTTTTTCTGTTCAAGTTTTTGATAAAGTGCAATAAAATATGCAGGAAATAAAGACAGAGAAATTTGTTACTGTGACATAATTGGCACACTTGAACAATTATTTCCCCAAGACTTTCATTAAAATAAATGTCACGTACTTTGTCAATTAATATAGTTTCGGATAATTTGTTAAAACATTGGTGTGCAGCTTCGGTCGTCAAGGGCTGGTGTCCTGCCAGTTTTACAGGAGTTTTTGCTCCAATACAACTGATTCAAACTACCTTCTCAACATGTCAAAGTTCTGCAGAGACCTAATGAACCGGTTCGGGTGTGAAGAACCAGTGGAAAAAAGACTAAAACATGCAGGATATCCGCCCTTTTATACAGACTTTTGACACCGCTGCTTTAAAACAAGATGGCAGTCAATAATTAGATGTGTATAATCAAAACTGTACATAAGATGTGTATATTTCTAGTATTAAGTTATTTATGAATACTTTTTTTTCTTTTTTAGAAAAAGAGCAGTTGCATAACGTGTGGATTCTACAGCTTCTATGTTCTCTTAAACTGATTTTATTCCTGTAATAAGCATATCTCTGCAAATAAAACCGTACATCCTTGCTATAAACAAAAAAAAGTTGCCGTCATTTGTCTTTTTTCTTTCATCAGCATAATTACTCAAGAGTCACAAATGCCCCAAAGTACAGCCGCTCCTGTTAGGCACAACTTTTGACTGGAAGTGAGACACCTCACTATTGCTTCGAAGGTCATTTGAACACAGCGATGTTTCAAAATGTGTTATCCATGCAAGAAAGGGAGTATGTGATGTGACAGTGAGCAGTTCTTGCTCATTTCATCCTTATTTTACAGAAGGGTTTTTTTTATGTGGTTTGGTGTGGCTGTAGCACAGATTACTGCACAGAATCACAGCTTTCTTATCATTTCATCTTACTGTCATTTTAAAGCAGTTTTTTGTAAAGATGGGACTAACAGTAAGAAGCAGGCTAACTCCTGGCTCACACATACATGGATACTTTCCAGCTACAAATATGGTATCTCTACAGCTCCAACTGTCAAAGCGAGTGAAGGAATCTTGTGCATGGTTCACTTTCTCACTTGATTTTTTATTTATTTTTGTCAAATACTAATATATTTTGTGCATAATTTATAGCTCAGAACATTCAATTTTGGTCTTCCTGACTAAATCACCTGGTCATGTTCACCAATTCCTTAACATCACATGTGGGGAAACTTTGATTTGGACACCTACTAAATTTCTTACAATATTCTTCTTTTTTATTATTATTTTTGCCATTTTTTTAATAACATCAGATTTGTTGAGTGCAGGACTAACAGCTGATCTTAAGACAGATTCTCCCACCTGAGCTATGAATTTAACATCTGCTTAATTTAGAATCTGTGTGACAGCAAAAAATGCAAATATTAAATGTTTAATACAATTTAAATGCGCAATACATACAAACCCATGAATTTAAATGGGTGAATGCATTTCAAGGCACAGTAATTTCATCTCATTCAGAGCGCCGAGGGATATTCCAGTAAAGATCCAGCAGAGGGCGGAAGTGAATAAAGAAAATGAAACGAGAGCATGTGCGTGTAAACGCACCTGCTGTGGGCTGCAGCATCAGCACCACTCCTCCTCCAGATCCCTCCCTTCTTCTCCTCCTCCTTTCCCTCCTGTCTGCAGCATACCTCTCTCTCCTGCACCGTTCATGCCATCCTAAACCTGAGCGAGAGCAGAGGAAGCAGCAGAGCCACGCGGCTTTGTTTCCAATAGCAGCTTCTGTGTTTTCCACCAGCCTCCTCCGCGAATCAGCACCAGAAAACCCTGCAAGTAAGTGGCGACACTGAAAACATCCGACGCATGTTTTTTTTTTTTTTTTTTTTTTTTTTTTTTTTTTTTTTTTTGGGGTTTTCCCCGGGCCCGTGGGGGGTTTTAGATGTGTGGCCCCATATTTTTTTTT
>NW_015113469.1:52338-59586 GCF_001443285.1 Poecilia latipinna | reverse complement strand
AACCCCCAAAAAACCCCCCAAAAAAAGGGGGCCACATAAAAAACCCCCCGCCTGTTTTTTTTTTTTTTTTTTTTTTTTTTTTTTTTTTTTTTTTGCAGCGTTGATCCAGAGGCCAGTTGCGGTTTTAAGATGTGTCGCACATGTATTTGCTTGCTTTATTTTTTCTTCTTCTTCCTCTTCTTCTAGCCGAACCGATTCGTTCGCAGCTAAATGTTAATGTCATTGCTTTATTTATTAAAGGAGAAAAAAAAAACATTTAGCATGTTTGTGTAAAGGAGACTGCTCTTTAATGAGGGTTAAATAATACAGGCGGGACTGGAGGAAAAAGTGAGGTCATGCAGGTTGATGAGATGGATGGAGCAGGTGAGATATCTGTGAGTGTGTGTTGCTAATGATCTTGTATAAATTACAGGCTTGACTTGTAGACCAGAGCTATTACCCACTGTATAGTGAGGTAATAGCCACTTGCATTAAATTTGCATGGATTTCAGCAGGAGTGTTATGTGCTGATAAGTTGTTCATGAAAAATACAGATTCTATTAATTATTACCTTATTCTTGTGTGTAGGCTCAGGAGAAACATCCTGATATTTGCATGGTTTTAGGTTATGACTCAATGACAGGATTATTTAATTACCTTCTTAATTTTACAGTTGTGGTTGCTCCAACCTCATTTGTCTGGATAGAGTGTGATGACTTCCAGGTTCGACCCTGGGTATAAGTGAATTTTGCAACCATTGCTTGTTGGGGGGCCCAATGAAATTGGGTTCAACTGTATATGTGACAAAATACATTAATCTGCAGATGATCTGATTCAGGACTTTTGGTGTTCTGAATCGATTCTCAAAATCTGCAAATATTCATAATCAAAAATTAAATAGAAAAGTGCTGACACTCTCAAGAATGTGTCAGTTATACTGCTGGAGTTTTTGCTCATACCTTTATTTGCAATATCATCTGTAAGTCTGATGATTGCATCATGAATCTCAGAACAATTCTTGAATGCCTTTATGTGCGCTGTGACTGTATTAATGGGGAAAAAAAGTCACCCATTAACATAATAGTTTTCTGTCTTAATCAAATAAAGCCAACAACATTTGATTTTTATCAACATTTATTTGCAAGTAGTACAGTTGGTGTGCATATCCAAGAGCAATCTTTCCCAATATTTTCTGCACTACAACTTTTCTTATCATGTGTCAAACTCTTCTAAGGCAACCTTCACACTGCAAGCCTTAATGCTCAATTCAGATTTTTTGTTTTTGTGAAATCTGAAACATTTTTACGTGGTTGTTCACATTTCCAAATATATTCGACTTGCATGTGATGTTCTGTGTGAACTGCAAACAACCTAAAAGTGTGCAGCATGCACACTAGGAGAAGCAGTAACGTCACATGTAGACTGTGCTGAATGTTTGCGGAAGTAAACATGTCTGCTAATAGTGGACAATATCTTAAAATTTTAAAGTTGTTGCCCAACTGGAGCCAGCACGTTAACAACTTAATCCACATTTTTCTTCCTGCTTCCGTGTGACCTGGCCACATAGACACACAGGTCACAGTTTGAAAAGATCATATATGTATCAGATTTAGAACCACATAGCCAAGTGGGTTGCATTTGTAAAAAATTGGATTTGTGCTGTTCAGACTCTCATTAACAGATCAGATACAGGTCGCACAAGGGTAAAAAAAAAAAAAAAGTATTTGGGTCACTTCAGGCTGCAGCGTGAACATGGCCTGACAGGCAGCTCAAATTTTCCAAGTCCTTTATGTTGTAAAGTAAAAGATGTTTATATTGATTTAAATGTTTGCAGAAACCCATATATTTTTGTCAATTCAACATTACAATACCTCTAAAAAAAGATAATGCTGAGCATCAGAGTGCTCACTCTGTAGCAACAGCAGACTGCACTGATATTGTTTTTCTGTGACAAGTTCTGCCCCTATATTTAAAATGAATCTAATCTCCCAAATCTGACAATAAACATCTCTTTAGTGTATCAATACTGGATCGGATTGACCTCCCATTTCTATCCTAAACCTATTTGGAAATTAAACCTTCACTATTTGGAAATTACTGAAATGTAAAGCTCTCTGGGCCAGGAACACATTTTCTGTGCATATTATGCTGGAGAATGTACAAAACAAAGAAAGCAAAGAAAGCAAGGGCAGTACAAATGGGAGATCGGTTGAGCCGTTCCGGGTGAATGGTTTAAATGAAGGTGAGCCAAACTCTGCCCAGGGCCTCATACAACCTTGATCCAGCTCTGTTGGGAGGGCATTAATTAAGACCTCACCTTCCTGTCTTATACCTTTATCTTTGTGCCAGGAAAAATCCCAGCCATGGTTGTTGGTTTTTTCTGACACTTTTGGAAAACTGTTTTTAGTCTCTCCCTTGTGTTGCTTGAAGACCCCGAGTACCTGAGGTGTGAATTGAAGCATCAAACAAAGGTTAAATGAATATTTGAGACCAACTTCACCCCAGTTTTTGTATTGGCATCTTTAGGATTTTGCCTGGTGGTACTGGTTAAACTAAGAACCTTTTACTAAAATGTGTCTGATAAGTGCACTTCATAGTGTTTATTGATTCCAGTACCACAAGCTTTCCACATTTATGGATCATCCAGTTCATTTTGTTAAACCTCAGCAAACCCTTCCTGTCATGTTAACGCGCAGGCTGACACGACGCTGCCCGCGAGTGACCTTTCAACTGTCTGCTGTCGTTGCCTTTCTGGATGCTGACGTTTGCATGATTGATACAATATGTCTGACCTCAGCTATATCTCAGCTGCGATCAATTCAGTAAGAACACAGCGCGCACTGCTGCGAATGTGTGTGTGTCTGTGAGTGTGTGTTTTACAGAAGCCATCTGTTTCAGATATGATATGCACGCATGTGTGTGTGTGTGTGTGTGTGTGTTTCTGCGGGTAAGAACGCTTGTCGAAAAGCCCAGGAGTGTTGCACACTAGTGAAACCTTCCAGGATATTCTAAAGGGCAAACAAGGAGAAGAAGGATGGGAAACAGTTCAGTTGTGAAAAGTGAGAAGAAACACAGAAATTGTGTCAGTGTGACTCTTAGTGCATGCTATAAAGTTTACTTGAATTAAATATGCACCAATCAATCTTTTTTTTTTTGACCAATACTGATTTTCACATAATCTGTTGTTTTGTTGTTGTTGTTGTTGCCAAAGGTTTACAGCACAAAAAGAGAAGAAACAAACAAAAAGAGGGGAAAAGATTAATTATATACAGTAAAACTAACTGCATAACCTCCTTATCTTAAAAGAGAATCTTCTAGCTGTCCAAGATTGCATACATAAAGTGCTTTTGTTTCATAAATAACAACAGTAATACCAAGTAATCCCACTGGCTTTGAACTTATTGAATATTTGCTGTCTCTGAACATGCCAAACGCACGTGAAGAGAAAAAAACCCCAACAACTCTGAGCTCTGAAAGATTAACTGGTGCACCTCTAGTTTCTGTAGTTACATTTTGAATAGAAGAATCTTAATTTAGGAAAACATAGAGAGACTCCAGTTAGTTTGACAACTGTGTTGTTGCAGCCACCTCCTAGCCCACTTTTGTCAGTATGTATATAAATCTCATCAGCGTGTTATGTATGCATGTGAGCAAGCACACACGCACTCAAGTCCGCGTTTTCAGATTCATGCTGCTTTTGTCTGGAAGGTGGCAAAGAGCCCGCCATGGCTCCTCCCCTGCAGTCATGGCCAAGACAAGAGGGTTGAGCGGGGGGGGGGGGGAGACACGCCTCCTCGCATACGCACATGCACGTCCCTATGCCGTGGAGAGTCAGCGTGAAAGCCATTGTTTCACTTGTGTGCAACCTTTTACAGAATGTCAGCAGTCAGTTCAAGGGCACAGAGTCAGCTCATTTGGGTAACAAGAGCAAGTAAGCTGGAGCCTTTACTTGAACAATTCCTTTTATGTGCAGAGCTCCTTGAAAGCCCGTTTCACAAATCAGCAAGATGACAGAAATCCACATGATCAATATTTAAAGAGCCCTCTTCATATTCTGCATCTATCCACTTCTGGTTTTCAGCCTTGTCCGTGTTGCTAAAAATAAAACTGTTCGCCAGAACAGTCGTGCATGTGAGATGTCGCCCCCAACCCCAAAGGAGTTCATGGCTCTGTTAAGCACATTTCCCCCCAGAATGAAAACAGTCACTTCTTTTCTTACTCCTTCCTGAACCCTCATTTTGCCTTTTTTTTAATTACTCACCTCTCACCATCTTCCCTCCCCCACACATCAAGGGTTTGGACATTACAACACATTTCACATTTACACATAGCAGTGCTATCTAGAATCCTCTCACTAGTTCCCATCAATCGTACTTCCTCTGTGCTTCATCATACAGTCTGTATTTTCTTAAAATAAACAAAGGTGACTCAGCCTCTTGCCCTTCTGGCTCTGAATGTCTGCAGCCTCCTCAGAGTCCAACGAAGAATGCATCTCTTTATTTGTACTCTTCACAGCTTGAATGTAAGGCACTTTTTTTTTTCCTCTCTTTGTCCCATACAGTTTCAGGCATGCAAGAGTTAACATTTCTCACTCTGCGACAGGCATTAGGGTAGAGGGTGGAGGGGCTTTGTTAATAATAATGCAGAGCTACCAGCTACCGGTGTGGACAGGCAGCCTCGTTTCACGCCTCCTTCAAGCTGCCACCAGTGCGATGGATGTTAGTCTGTGTTTTGACTGCTCTCTCACAATCTCCTTTTTTTATGACAAATGGGGCGAATCTGCTCGTTTGCACCAGCGTCTGTCGCTTGACCAATATCAGTTTGTCCCATCTTAATAACTTAAACCCCAATTTCATTTTCTCTACTCTTTTGGCTCTGTCTGTATTTCATCACTTTGCAAGGTGCGCAGCACAGCAAAATAAGACGGTGAAGGAAAAAAAAAAAAAAAAACCTGCCTTATGAAGTGAAAATTGATTCCTGGTGATTGCCAAAGGCAAGACTGAAAAAAATATGAAGTACATAGCACAAGCGTTGCCTGTTTGCCATAAACCTGTACTTGCGAGTGACAGCTTTTTTTTTTTTTTTTTCCATCAAATCTGGCTACACGGACGCAGTGTGTAGGAGTATTCTCATGCCTTGAACTTTCACACATTTTTACACATTCAACCATGACCATAAAGGAATTTATTAGCAAAAAGACTTTCACTTTTCACTTTAAAAGTAGTATAAATATAGTTGTTTTTTTTTTTTTTTTGGGGGGGGGTATGCATAAAAAAATACAAATATTGCACCATGCACACTAATCCTACGATGAGAAATGGTGATGGCAGCATCGTACTGTTGGGATGCTTTTCTTCTGGAGGAAGAGTGACGCTGGTCATTGATGGGAGGAAGGATGGAGCTAAAAGCAGGATTATAGATGCTGCAAAAGACAAAGGTCCTTCTTCCATATAATATTTATGATGTAAAATAAAATAAAATAAACAATGAAAGAATGAAGAGGTTAAAAAAACTGCTTGAATTTCATGACAAAAAATATGAATTACACAATTATGTTCTACTTTGGGTTACATACAAGTTCAGAAAAATACATTGAATACATAGCAAAATGAGGGAAAGTTGCATTGTAGCCACAGACTGAGCTATGTGTGGTTGTATAATGGAGTTACTAAAATGTCCTTTCTCTTCTTCTTCTGCATAGATAGAAATCCAGAACATGATGCATGTCGATTTTATTGTTGCTTCTTTAGATATGCTTCAGAGCTTGTTGCAGGTTTTACTGCAGTAATCTCTTGGTTGTGAGAGCAGCAAAGAGACAAAGCATGAAAATGTTTCCATGTGTGATTGCATTTGGCCATTTCTGACTCATCTGATGAATCCCATTAGTGGCATTTTGTGAGTTTCCGTCAGTTTCAGAGCAGGTAGCAAACACGGCATGCCTGCACGCGGTAAGGAGATAAATCAGCTTTTATTGGAGATGATATGATTTCCATATCCCCCTTATTCACTTAGCTATGACCACCCACTCTGACCCAAGATTCTCCATAAATCCTGTTACTGCCCCCCCTACGATGTGGGAGTGCAGAGAGACAGATAGCAAAGCTGCAGTCTGCTGATGTGGCCCCATAGGACGATGGAAATGGGATTGATTGCCTCACCCTGCCCTTATAAACACTTCATTAATAAGATGAAAGATTTGATTGGCTGGACCAGCACAGCAAAAACTTAAAAAAAAAAAATAATAATCTCATAAGAGAGGCATAAAACAGATGGGATCACTGTAGGAACGAAGCTTGTCTGAATATGGTGTGAACCACAGTCAGAGAAGCAAAGTGGAACATTTGTTGTTTTTGATGCAGAAAAGGGAAACCAGTTCAAATCAATAAAGACAAAAGCCGCAAGACTATTTATATGTCGTTTCCTGCGCTGCTTTGCTTCTTTTTTGTATGTGATAGTAAATCCCATGAGTTATCTCTTGACTTAGCGCTTCAGCAACACCGCAGTGAATCGTCTTGTGAGATTCTGCAGACGGGGTGTCTATTGTGCACTGTGATAATGAAGCATTTAGCTCATTCCACTGCTATTTCTGTCCGTATTGTGCTGCAGACAGATATAGGAGGAGCAGGCAAGGATTGTCTGAGGATTGTCTGAGCTTTTACCTGTTGGATGACTTTCATGGAATGTTCTGTTTTTGTTTACTATGTCTGTTTTAATGTGCTGAGCAGCAAAGTATTATTTATTACTTCTATGCAATAAATATAGCATTAAGTGCCTTGGAGCAAGTTCCACCTTTCTGGGCAACCAGCTTTAATGCAAACCAGGTGCTAAATCAGATTATGTCATGTATAAATATTCAGGAGTCACGATTTATGGTGATACGCACAAACAGACGTCATTGTTCTGTGCCGTCTCGTTTGTTTCTATTTTAAGTGCTGGAATTCACATCTCGGCACAAGTGTGGATGAAAGAGAAGGGAAGGGGGGAATACATGTGTGAGAGTGTTGCTGGTGTCCCCCTTGGGGACCACAGAGCTATAAAACCTGTCTGCTAGCCAGTGGGGGGAGGAGTAGAGTAAAGCAAAGTGCCAAAGACAAATGGCTTCCCTGAAAGCCGCTTGTGCTGCTGGACGAACAACAAAGATGCCGGGGAAATGCATGTCGGGCACGAGTGTGTGCCTGAGAAATTCGATTGGCTTTGTATTGTCTCAGCGGTTGTCTGTGTGTGTGTGTGTGTGTGTGTGTGTGTGTGTGTGTGTGTGTGTGTGTGTGT
>NW_015113469.1:33317-49237 GCF_001443285.1 Poecilia latipinna | reverse complement strand
TGTGTGTGTGTGTGTGTGTGTGTGTGTGTGTGTGTGTGTGTGTGTGTGTGTGTGTGTGTGTGTGTGTGTGTGTGTGTGTGTGTGTGTGTGTGTGTGTGTCTGAAAATGGAAACAAATGCTGCAAAATAACAAAATAAGAAAGTGAGCGCGGAGCTCAATTCAAAGAATTTCTTTTTACTTTCAGATAAAACAATGCAAAAGTTTGCCACTTGGCTTTGATTAACCTTTTCTTAACTGTAGACTGTTTTTCTCAGAACATCCTCTGTGCACAGGAAGGAAAGAAATCTCTTAAAACACGTCAAATCACTTGAGGCTTTTGCCCAATCATGAGAAAGAAGCATCTTTTTACTGTCTTGTGCAAGTATTCATACCACTTGATCTTTTTCATATTTTGTAAGTTTACAACATCAAACTTGTATTTTATTGGGATTTTGGGATTGTCAGACATGAAGCATAAGTCATATTTATGCTGGCATGAAATAAATTCTTAAGAAAAGCATCTCCACAGCATAATGTTGCCACCACTTTGGTGGATTAAAGGTTTAGATTGTTTTGTAACCTAACCCTGCTTTAAACTTCTCCACAGCTTTGTCCTTGGCCTGGCTGTGAACAGCTGCATTTAAACTGAGATTAAAAAGGTTAAAAGGGTTTAAGAGGTTTCACTGAATTTTATTAACATTAGATGACAAATTCAAGAGGTTAATTTGTAAAAAAGAAAAAAAAAACACATATCCTTCAAATTCACAGTTATGAACTCAGTTATGTTGCTCTACCCCTTAAAGTTACTGAATTTAGAGATAGTAACCAGACAAAATATAAATAAATCATTCATGGGGTATGAATACTTTTACAAGACACTCTGGAACATCTCTCTTTTACATTGTAAAAAATAAATAAAAAATAAAACAAATTCAGTCACTTAGGAGATTTGTCCGTGGTTAAAAGGGGGAAAAAAAGAACTCATTAATTAATCACTAATTTCCTGTTCCTTCAAACTGTATTTGATTACACCATGATTTTGCCCGTAGTTTTAAAAAATAAAATAAAAATAAAAATGCTTTTTTAGTCTCTTATACTTTCGGTCAGTGCTTTCATCTTGAGATTCACTTATGTCTGTCTGGAGAGAAGAATTTTATTAAAGCGGAAGTACAGGTTCCCAGTTTCATCAGTGTGAGCAATTCATTACTAATGAGCCTTATTTGTGGTCAGGGATTTCCAATAATGGCTCTGCTCTCCTCTCTTGGGCTTGAGTCGGTAAGTCACATCATAAACGGGGCCGTAAAGCTCATATAGCAGCTCTCATTGCACATTCCCCACCGTCCGCCTAATTAGAAATCTTCAGCAACTCTTTTCTTTCACCGATGTGCAAATCTTATCCCTCCCACGTCAGATTATGTCTCAGTCTCTCACCCACTCAGACTGAATCCTCATAGTCGAATTAAAATGAGTCTTTCCTCGGTTCGTTTACATTTTCAGCTCACATTATGGTGAGATCTTGTTCATGTCATGAGCGACTTAATTGGTTTGGTTTAAAATCACATAAGGGGTCACCGAAAAACTCCCAAAATCTGGAACAGAACTTGATTAACATCAAAGTACCTGTTCTTCCTGGGCCATGCTTTCATCATGTTATGAGTACATCCATTTGTAGTAGGAGGGATGTTCCTCCCTCATTTTGTTAGTTTCTAGTGAGTGTCCATCCGTCATTGTGCATATTTGCTTCCAAAGGTGTGCCAAACACATTTGATGGTCAGACTGGGCTACGTTCTGCAAAATGTGGTACCATCCCTATTTATCCTGAAAGAAAATAACATATTGGCTCCTAGTTGGCATAAATGCCCAAGTTGCCTAATAAATTCTATTCTTTATGTCAAAAAAAAGAAAGAAAGAGAGCCAAGTGTTTTTATTTTTTCTGACATTTTTAATTTCATGTTTTGCACTGAACCAAATATTTTTATTCAAATTGTCAGACTTGTTCATCAATTCTCCACACTCTTCCGTTTTGTACCAAATTGGCATTGTCAGCCTGGTTGTTTGTTGAAATGCAGTGTACTGAGGTGCAGGCTCTGTGACTGAGCAGAGCACTCAGCCTCCCTCAGATTGCTGTCATCAGCACAAGCTTCGGTGCTACATCAGCGCTGTAATCAATCTGGCACCATGTCCTCTCGGAGAATTCAGCCTCCTCCTCCTCCTCTCCCTACCACTTTGAGTTTTCCATGTGTGTTTTGTAACCAGCTAATTATTTGATAGTGAGCGACATACACAGGAGCAGAGTGGGACAGACAGTGGGCGGATTGCCTGTTGTTATTTGTATGTAACGCAAATTGGGTTTCTCTTTCTCTTTTTGATGCAAAACAGAAAACTATATAGAAGTCAACAAATACTTAACTGCAATCTTTATGTGTAATAAAAGAACTTGCACTTTTTCTTATCTTTTTCAAATAGATCTTTCTTAGCTCAGCGCCAAATTCACAAAACCAACTGACCAACAGGAAAACATATTCTGTTTGATGCTTTCAATTCTTGTGCATTTGGAAAGAATTCACAAATAAGCCACAGCCAGAGGGAGCTGCCATCTTAGCAGTGAGTTTGTTAAAATGCCTGCTATCAGATACATGAAGAAAGGACCTGCTAATGAGAACAGACACCTCTGCTGGAAAAATAATTAGGTGAGGGCTCAACTTGAATTTCTGAAATGATGCAAACAGAATGGAAAGTGAAGGCAGACGCATGATGTGGTGCACAAAGACAGAAAAAAAAAAACTCAATATGTTTCACACTATTTGACAAAGATTTAAAACAATATATTGCACAATGTGGATCCGTCAGTAAGGTGTGCTTTAATAATGACACATTAAATTGGAATAGCATAAAAATGTCAAATTTATTCTGTATGTGTTGTCAGTTTTTTGTTTGTGTGCATTTCAATGCACAGATAATTCATCCTGCACTAAAAAAATGCTTTCACCATCTTTGTTTCGGTGGAATTGTTAAGGAAGACAATAAAATTACACAGTTGTGGACTGTGTTCAAAGAAAATTGTATGTGCCCAGTAATTGTGTATCTGGATGTAAGCTATTATCAACTGCCTGCAACAAAAAACAACAAAACAAACCCACAACGTCGGCATTACTGTTGAGCCAGTACCTTCTCACTCCTTTGGAAAAATCTGTATTGGATGATACAGAAAATACATCCTCCCAAAGTCACCCTTTGCCTACTCCAGCCTTTCATTAAATTCAAGCAGAGCCACTGCGCTCATAATCAGCTCACATGGCTCTTTCTTCTCCCACAGCCCCACTGCTCATAAAAAATTACATACTCAAAGGCATAACACGCTATAACTCATGTAAAGATTGAAACTAAATGGCTTTCCCGCCGCTGCTGTATTTTTACTTACTTTTTTGCACCGTCTTTGTATACTGCATGCAAGATTACTCAGCTCAAGGGAGAAGAAGAATCTGTATGAAAGAGATGTTGTTGTGTAGCCATGAAGTTTTGTCATTTTCCATTACTGTACACAATTTGTGGTGCTAAAAATAGACCTTCTGATACCACTTCTGATTCAGACAACATATACATAGTATTTGATTTCCATTGTGTTCATAGCATGGATAAGGCATTTTGTTTTGGGGATGTTGAGTCATGCAAAAGCATTAACACCCGTCTGATGTGCTAACCTTCATTGCATCCTCCCATAGAGGTTACCTTTGTTGCCATTTTCTTTAGAAGCTTTCCTAAGTCCCCAACCCCACAACAAACTACAGATTTTACTAATATAAAATATTCATAAATTATCTAGAAAAACACAATCTTTGTTTTCATAGTATAAATGGGTACATGTATATTTGAACATAATTTCTCCTTGAATGTATTGTGCCACTGTGTACTTTATACTTGCATCAAGATTTGATTTAATGTAAACTGTATAAATGATACAGTTGAAATTAGTCTGATAGAAACCTTTTCTACGCTTTTCAAGTATGATTGAATTTAACTACTGTTACTGTTGAGCAACTCTGTAGTTGCCATATTAAATACAAGTGTTGCAGTGAAGTAATCATGTTGACAAAAACTGTGTAAATGGTGAAGTTCTGATTTTATTTCTTTATACATTTATGGACACGTTGATTGATGACTCCCCACATTCCCTTGGGTAGAGAGGTTTTGTGTCAAAAAAACCCTCTAATAACACAAGTTACAAATATAAAGAAAATAGGACTGTGGGCAAATTAACAGCTGCTATTCTAAAAATACACTGGGGACATAAACTATTTCTAGAACTCTGTAGGGACAAAACATGATAATGTTATCAGAATTTGTTGAATTTCATGAACTTATTTGCTCCTTCTTATAGTTTCCTTTGTGTGTTTCTTCTTCTTCCAGATTTATCAGACTTCTATCTTCACTTAAACCCATTAACATCAACTTAGATAGCTCAATCTAAATGCAAGTTGCGTGGCAACCTGAAAGAAAGAGAGAGACTTCCTGAGATGATAACCAACTCCTGGATAATTCTGCCAAATGACTCTAAAAACACTGACCCTGATAAGGAAGAGCAAAAATTAAAGTAACTCTTAAAACTCTGTAAATGGCCTCAACCCCTGAACGTGCTTAATAAAAAAGTCAAAGATGAGCATTCCAACTAATTTTCATGGATTGAGGGTCAGCGTTGAAAGAGGAGAGAAGATTGGAAATAAAACTCATTTCACTCCATCAGGAGATGATAACGCCAATCAAATAACTGCAGCCACTGACCAAGAAGGAGGGTGTCTAGTTGAGGTCACAGGTTACAACACAAGCTCTATTCCTCCACTGGTTCGTCAGAGTGACTCTCCAGACAAAATCGTAATCTGGGGATCGGAGCAGCAATGTATGGAGCCTGAGCTCAGAGAATTTGAAATCCACACATTCTTAGGAAACCAAAGTCAGGAGGAGCATAATGAAGAGGAAGATGATGGAGAAAGCATGAAAGATGGTAAGGATGAGGGTCCCATGTCCATATCCTCAAGTTCAACGGCCAGCTCTGCTTCAACCGGTGTCAGACGAAACTACGACCACAACAGGGAAGAGAGCAGAATACAAAGGAGCAAAGAGAAACGCATCGCCTGTCACAGTACTGAAGAGCTGGATACATATGTGACAGGCTCAGTAGAGAAAAGAGACACCAGGACAGGCATTGATAGACGGACAGGGGGTCTGAAGGAATCCAAGTCTGAGACAAATGTGTTTGTTTCCAGTCTGTCAGCTGTTGCTCTTGGTGGAAGTCTGTCTAGTGCTCTGGATTCCAGCGGTGACGCATGTCTTATTTCCCTTTCCAACCCCAAGACAAACCTTTTTCCCAACACCAACTGTACTACCTCAGCCCAGACCAGCAGAAGGGCAGCTTCCCTAGACACCAATCAGAACTCTGCACCATTTCGTCCTCAAGAGAGATATGACTGTCATCAATACTATGGCCAGGAACAGAGACTGGAGGAAAGGTGTCATCATAGAAACGGAAGATCCTCTGATGGAGCACTTGGCCAAAGGAGAAGGACTGGATTTGAGGAGAGGGTGCTGCCGCCTCGGCGCCAACAGCTCGTCAGACCCCTCTGCCAGACAGAGATGATAAGAGAGAAGACCTTGCCAGATCCTAAAACTCAGCAAACTGGGACAGTGCTACATTCCTCCAACAATGCATCACCAGAGTCACACAGCAGCAGGTCAAGCAGAAAGTTCACAAAATCTGCTTTACGGGAACCGTCAGACTTCTCCCACCTTTACAACATGAGTGCTGTCTCCCAGCTAAGGCAGCCTAACCAGGCATCCCATAGGGAGGTTCCACCCATGGAAAAACAGACAACTACAACTGGACAACATCTATCTGGTCCCTCTAACACACCCACTCTGGAAAACAAACCTCAGGCTCAGCTCACTTATCGAAGGAACTGCTCCAGTCCCAACAGGACTGGAGTTGAATCCAGGTCATCTACCCCTCCTCAATCCCCTCTCAGGACACCACAGGGCTCACCACGCAGGCAGCCCTCTATGTACCTCATTTCCAGGAATGTCTCTGGAGCTTCTAGGCACATCCCATCAGGATGCAACCCAGCTGTACCAACATCAGCTCAGGGCTATGGCAACAGTTGTTTGAGAGCTCCAGTGAAAACAAACATAAGCACAAGTGGAATCCCAAAAGCGCCTCTTAACATCCAGCAGAGCTCCTCTAACTCTAACCCCAAAGAGAACTCTCCATCACCTAAACTTAAACCTAAAGGAATCCGCCCCAAGATCATAACGTCTGTTCGAAAGAATCCTCAGTTTAAAGTCCAGGCTGCTGACGGACCTTATCAGGTCTCATCTCTGCCATCCAGACTCTCGACTTACACTCACAGCCAGATATCAGCGGCCTTTAAGGATCCGTCTAAAGACCCGCGCAGAAACCCTGACGCTGAAACCCGAGGAACCCCTGTACTTAGTGCCTCCAACCCACTCTACGATAAATATCGCCAAGAGATGCAGGTGAACAGTTTCCCACCAGGGCTGCAAAACAGGAGCATCAGGACTCCTGGAAACACAAACACTGTTCCCCCAGCACATGCACACAGCCACAATGCATCCCCGAAACTGAGCGGAAGGGTGGAGAACTACTATGGGACATCATCTGAGGTGAGTTAGATATATGTGATCTACTCTATATCTTTGCACTGAGATTGATCTTTTATACAGTCATGTGGAATAAATTGAAATATTTAAGAATAATTTAGACTGGTGTTTTCAAGCCTTTTTTGTTGTTAATTTTATAATGAGTTTTTAATAGCTAATAAAAACACATTTAAGATTAGAGTATTACATCAGCTCAATAAAAAAATTACTTTTTTTTAATACAGAAATGTGAAGTTAATGAAAAGGATGTTTAATAGCAGCTAATACATTTTTAATCAACATGTCTTTTTTATGAGCTTTTTTATGTGTCTGATCATTTTTAATGTTCTTATCAGCTTGTCTTGAGTACTGGTGAGCCAAAGGCAGTTTTCCCCCGGCAGACAATAAAGATTTTTTTTATTATTCTTTTCTATACTCTCTTGTCATCAAATAATAAAAAAAAATGTCATGTGCCATGATTGGCATATTTGGCATAGTTTATTTACTGCGCATGTATTATTCTAGCTCATGCTAACATAGTTGATGATAGATCCTCTGTATCTTTTTCAAAGTCCAAGCGCTGATCGTTATCGCCTTAACATTAACATTTTTTATTAATTTGTATTAAATAGCCTTATCTGGCACTAACATCGAGGAGATATAACTCTCAGTGCAATGTGTGTGTGAAAGGTTTGCCCCTGTTAATTCATTTCCAAACATAAGAAGGGAAAACAAGCAGCTTTTTTCTCACTTGTTTTTTATAAACAAGCCAGTCATTTTGGATTTCCACATCTAGATTTGTGGAAAATCTGTAACATTCATATTTAGCTTTAATACATCAGAGCCTCCTCTTGTACAGCTTACATATGTGAAGCTTTGAGTTAAAACGGAATGCAAAAACAAACTGCAATGGATAACTTTATTCTTTTTCTCTGTTTTTTTTTTTTTGTTTTTTGTTTTTTCTATTGGCCTAAATTTAATTTTCCATGGGAATTGCTGGTTTTACAGGAAATAAGGACAGATCTTTCAACTGCTATGCAGATGTTTGTTTCTTTTATTCATAATGATGTGGCAGTGCATTACAATATGTGCTGCAGAAGTCAGGAAATGTCATGAATTTGTCTTTCAATAAATTTAGTGATTCTGATTTTTAGGTGGGACGATCCAACAGTTTGAAAGGCGTCTCCTCTGAAGATGCCTTGCAGGGCAGGACAGTTACACAGGCCGGGGGAAGTGGAAGTCTCATCCGTTCTGGCAGAGGCCTCCGTTTGGGTCTTGGAGCCGTCACCAGGACAAATGCGGGTTCCGTCAAGACCCGTGGACCCACCGGTCAAGGACAGAGGTCAGCGTTGGCCTTCAGCCAGCCAATCCAAACTGTTAGCCCAGCGATCAGCCAGAAAAGCCAAGATAGCACAGGTAGGATGCTCTACACGTTCACTTCTGGAACGCCAACTGAAAATGACTTCACCAGCCCAAATTTTGACTAAGTAGAGTACAGCCTGGTCTTCCTGCTGCCATGCAACAGCTAGTAGTTGTGGGACCTGTGCATCCCTCAGCCTGGCTTGAGATGAAGGCGGTTCATTAAAATGCATTCTCTCTGAGATTAATTTTGGCAGTCCTGATTGGATGGCTGTAGGAGGGGACGCATTCTGCACCAGAAGGCAGCAATCTACAAACTGAAATATAAAAATAATAAATAAATAATAAGCCACTTGCATCTTCTCCTCAGCGAATTTCTAATTTCAGTGATACAGATAGCGCCTCTGACTGCTGAAATCAGATTTTTTGCTTCAGCTCATCTGTCAATGAAATATTGAAGTACTGCATTTTCTCATTCTTCTGGAAGGGTCCTTCATTCTTTGCTTACATGCTGTATTTCATTTGCTTTTTCCCTTAAAGTGATAACTTAGACATGAAGTGGAAAAAACCCTCTAATATCAAATCGATCAGCATAGTTTTATGGTTTATCTTATCATATTCTGTACTAATGCATATCTAAGGCATATCAGTCTGCATGCACTGTTTGTTCACTGGAATGTTTCTTAGCTTATGCACACTAGATTAAATGTTGACAGAACATTTGTCTGTTTTGAGTACAGTGCGTTGCAAAAGGATTAATACTCTTTGGACATTTTGTCATAATTCAGCCACGGATTTAAATCGTTTCGCTGGGATTTGATGCTACACACCCATTTAAAGATTGCATGGTTGTAAAGTGGAAGAAAAATGGCAAATGATCGTACAGTTGAAATCTGAAATGTGTGACATGCATTTACATCCAGCTCTCCTGAATCAATGCTTTTTTTTAGAATTGATTTTTGCTGCTATTACTTCGTGGTGTGACACCACCATCTTTGAACATCTGCAGATTGAATCATTTTGGTCATTCTGATGTTCAAAATAACTCAATCTAAGTCAGATGGGAAAGACGGGAAGAATCCAAATACATATAATTCAGATTTTGTATCTATGAAAAATTTTAAAAAGCAGGTATCATTTTCCACCCAGTTCCCTTCATCCATCCATTCTCTATACCCGGGTTCGTTTCCTTTTATTCTTATGCACTAATTTCAATTATGACTTTTTCAGTATTTTGTAAATGAAAATGTCTGACACCTACTAATTATAGCAATTATATAGTTTATGACACAGCTGTGTCACATGATTGCAGTGCATAGCTTAAAGCCTGTATTGTTATGATAATGAGGAAAGTCCACTTATAAGGTAAGACAGTGAAATGCAATGAACCATTACTGCAATGGATTCCCTCACTCGTGCTTCTCCATGCTTCCTTTCAGTAGCGCTGCTGGGACTACACTGCAAACAAGTATTACATTTAATAACATGCAGCTTAAAGCCTGGAGGTGGAAATCTATACACACTGTCGCCTCTCACTTTGGACTGTGATTAAAATCATTAGTGCTTATGCCAGCTGCATGTCCTATTGATTTTTCCTGGCCTTATTTACATAATTTATCCAAAGTGAGAATGGCCTTGTTTCACTCAAAGACCGTAGCACACTTTGGCTTTATTCAAAAGATTCATGACATATTCTGCATTTTTAAGTTTGAATTGAATTGTAGAAGGAATTATCTGAAGTAGAACACAAATGCAAAATTAAAAAGTAAGCAAAGTAAGCTATTTAAATCCCAGCCTCTCAGATGTGATGAATAGGATAAGGAGCGGGGGTGGGAATGCCAGGATGCAAATTAACACATTTATCCTTAATGATCCTGACATTCTCACTCAAGAGGAAGGAGCTCCAAACTCATAAGTAGACCTCATGGCACACAGATATTAGTGGTGGAGGAAATATGTGATAAGCATGAGTTGGATCTCTAATGATGCTGGAGGGGGTGGACTTTTCCACTTTGTTCCCATTCCACTTTTTCCTTTCCCTAACATCAGGCATCTGCTTCTCCCTGTGAAACATGTTTTTTCTTCTGATGTAGTAGTTATCCTCTGGGCTCCGCTGAAGCACACAGCTGTGCCAAATGGAAAGGAAAGGAGGGTCGCGTACCTTATCTCTGCAGCCAGCAGGGGATAACGCTTTTCTTCTGTGCAGGATCTTGACCTTGTTTTTGCAGACTATGGAAGCCAAAATGGGGTTTTTATCCAAAGTCTTGAGATTTGACCACTGAATTCTATGTGTCTCTGTACGAAGCCTAAATTGTTAATGTCTGCACATCCTAACTTTTAATTTGCTGTGAGAAACAATAGAATCTATACAGATTCAATTTTGACAATAACTTCTGTTCACATCACAGTTATGCTTTACTTTGTGTTGGTTTAATACATGAAATTCCAAATTAAAATGCTTTTTCAAAGCACTGTATCAGGACAAAAAAAAAAAATCTTTCCCCTGTGCTATTTTGTCGGTGTTGAATTGATTGCCATAATTACATTAGAAAATATTTTGGCCATTAGTCCAATCTGTTAGCAGAGGCAGAGCCAAACAGCTATTTGCAGTTTAATTTACACAGTTATTATGTTTGCTTGTTGGAACAACCAGAGTCACCATAAAGTAAACCTCATGCTCCCTACTGAGAGAGCTTTAACAACTCATGATGAGTGATCCAGCACGGGTGTACCTTGTTTTCTGAATAAAATGAAACAACTGCCATATTTATTGACATTTTGCCTCTTGAAATATGCAGTCTTCCTAAAGACTGACAAACAATTCAACGTCAAATTGCCTGTTTCATCACTAGATGACCAGGTTTTCAGCCATCAAGCTCCTGCGGCTCCTCCTGCCTCCACAGCAGCGTCCCAGCCCCCATCCACAGCCTCCAAATCTCTGCTTCCCAAAGTCAGTCAGTCTGGGTTGCGGGCTCCAGGTTTCTCCTCCAACCGTCTCCCAGCAGGCCGCCTGGCAGCCTTTGGTTTCGTCAGGAGTTCCAGCGTCTCCTCAGCGTCCTCGGCCCACTCCGCTGACAGCGTGCAGAGTGATCCCTACAGAACAACACACCGTGAGTTCCCTCTGAACAAAAATAATGACGCTTTTTTTTTTTTTTTTTTTTTTTTTTTACAAAGTGTGACAGTTGCATTTGTGAAACTAAGCTTAAAATTATTTTTTCAGTGAACATCTTAATCAAAACATTTGCTCTACTTTCATCAAACTTTTTGTTGCTTCAATTTACAACACTTTGTAGAAAATCATTGTATTTTCACCTCATTTTAGACCAATATGAAGTAACACATAGTTCTAAAGTGGCATAAAATCCAAATCTTAAATGTGTGGCATGAATTTATATCCCGTCACTCTAAATCGATACTCTTTAACCACCTTTCATTACAAATCTTTTGGTAACACATATCTCCCAGACTTGTTCAAATTGACAGTCTTCTTTGTAGTCTGTAACTCATTTGTAAACTCCTTACAAATAACTTATGTTGAGTCAAATTATATAAATAACATCTGTGAATGTTAATAATCTATAAACATGCAGTATGTTTTATGTTCTACAGCCACTATCAAGTTTTCAGAAACTCCCACATCATGATTCTGACACCACCATGTTTAAAAAAGTATTCATAAAAAAAAATATATATATATATAATAATAACTAATTTAAGCCACATTCCAGAATATTGTCACTAACGTCTTGCTTCAGTCTTGAGTTGTGGTGGGTCATATGATCTTAGATGGGATGCTGCAGGTTCCAAATTAAAGTATTACACAGACTGTTTCAAATGAAAACAACAGCAGTAATTTAAAGATTACCCTAATTCAGAAAGCTCCAAACTGGGTCTGTGCCACAGATTCTGTGAGCAATCAGAATGATAAGATCAAACTCGCTGCTGGATGAACCGTGTAAATGTTCTCAATTTGCATTCATGGTGTGAAACTCTGAGTTTTTCCAGTTGTGATTTCAGGGCTGCTGGGTTACTTGGCTGAATTTTGAGGTAGCAGCATGTCTATTTAATGTGACCTACATAAGAAGGCTCGCTCCTCTTCTCCCAGTTACAGTTGACGTAAGCGCCACACACATCAGGCCCCCTGTTATGTCATCCCCCCTTCCCTCACTTCCTCCCTTTGAAGCATATCGTTTTCATGATTTTTTTTCTCTAATTTGTGGAAAAAAAAAAAAAAAAACAGAAAAAAAGAGTTCATCATCTTACGCATAGACTTAAATCAGCATGGTGATCTCCTTCAGAAGAAGTAAGAGTTTCTTTCCTACAAGAAAGCTTCTTTGTTGAGCAAAGAGGTTCAGATAGAGACAAAAACACGATCATTTCAAAAAATAATGAACGTGATACACACAGATGTGTGTGCTAAAGGGAATGCTTAATATTTGTTTAGATTTTCCCCTTCAGTTTTAGTTGGTTTTGGTCTGAGTTTCTCATTGCAGCATTGCACTTAAAGCTGCACTCCTTGAACCATGTCTCTTTCTCTTCACATGGGCATCTGCACTATTTGCTTGATTTGGGAGACAGACTCAAGTTTTCTTTGACACTGTCTGGAAGGAAGTCTTCATGTTTGGTTGGTTACTTCAGCATTTAGACAACAGTATTATTTATTATTGCACGTGTAAACTTTTGAACATAAGAATATATATTCAGAAGGTCTCAAAAGCAGCATCTGCACCAGTCTCTCTAATTTGCAATGAACTACAGAAGCTTGGGAGGAGATAAAAGAAGATCAAGGATGACAGTCGTGAGAGGTAAAAAAAAAAAAAAAACTGGGGGCCTTTGATGAGAATGTGGGTGGATTTACTTTTGATTTTGATTGTGTGTGTTTTACGTGACCTTTGTTTGTGAGGTGTTTGAACTCCTTTCTCTATTTAGGTTTAAAGTGAGCCAGACTCATTCTTTCAATCCTTCTGTGTAACATAAATGGGTGTCTTGTGTGTTTTTCATGTTTTTATACTGGGAACAGTTTTATGATCATAGTAGCTTCTATGTTTTTTGCACCTGGATTCAACAGTTTTACACATTGTTGCTGAGAGTTTGATCGCTGAAACCTAAAGCAGCATTCAACTATTGTTGATTTTGAACACTTGAGGAAAATGGCATGAATTTACAGTTGAACCATTATGTGTTTCAGATTCCTAGCTCAGTTAATTTGATCGCATAACTGTGTATTTAAATACCAGTATCTCTCAACATTTCCAAACACTTTTCATATCATATATCTTTACATCTTTTTCCTCCAAAGAATGTAGGCTTGTTATATCTCGGGTATTTTTCCTCCACGTCACTATACCTCAACTTGAATAAAAGCACATCCATGCTTACAGCTGAGGTTTTACACACTCTTCACTCATGGATATCATGGGAGTTGGTGAAGCTATACACTTCCCATTTGTGCAGTAAGAGTAAAACCTGTGCTTGGTTGCTCCTTTTCCCCATTGATTCCCAAGCTAAACGTGCAAATGTAGATCCCTGGAGGATACAGACCAAATAAATCAGCAAAATGACGAGGGGATTTTTAGCTCTTCAGTAAAAGAGGTCAGAAAAGTAAAACACTTGAGCATAAGACTGCTCTAAACAGTGGATGAGGATGTGCATTGTCCAGATTAATTAGAGTCTATACAAAATAATAAAAATCAGATGAAAAATTATTTGTATCCATGAGTACAACATCTTACTAAGTGTTACGTGAAAACGTTAAGGTGTTTTATTGGAATTTATGACAGATGAACATAGCATAGCATATAATTGTGAAACAGAAGGATCGTATTAAGTTGTTTTAAAATCTTTACAAATGAACTCCTGAAAAGTGTGGAGTTCATTTGTACTCAGGCCCCCCCGAGTCAATATTTTGTAGAAACATATATTGCCGAAGTTATAGCTGCAAGTCTCTTGGTGCAATCTTTCTATTACCACTGCACATCTTAAGATTTAAATCTTTGGATATTTTTCTTGTATGTGAAACATCAGTTGCAAAGTTTTTGCCTTTCCCAATTGTTTGTTCTGATCTGTAGCTCTGGATGTAGGTTTCAGGTTTGTATCCAAGTGGAAGGTGAGCATGTGCCCCAGTCTCAAGCGCCCTCCATCTGTTTTTGATCCAGAACTGATCTATATTTAGCTCCATTCATCTCCCCCTCTATTGTGGCCAGCATCTAATGAAGAAAAGCTCTTTAATATTGATGGGATGGTGTGCTGTGGGTGATGTAAGTGTTTTGCCACATGTCATATTTTTGCACTTTGGTCGAAAACATCCATTTTGGTGTAATCTTCACCTTTATCCATATAATCACCTTCCTAAAAGAATGGCCTGTGTCTTTTTTGGCTAACATGATTTTAGTAAAAATAAATAAATAAATATCTCTTTCCAAAAGATGTTTTAGGCAAAAACAAAACAGGACTTTTGTCAAAAAGTCATTTAATCCATTGTGTTAGGAAGGTCACAATATGTTTATTGCTCACATGGGTTGTTTAGTGCTTTTTTTTTTTTTTTTTTTTTTTACCAGTTTTCACTTCAATATAAAAGTTATAACTGGGACATAACCAATTAAAAGCTGTCCTGTTAACAGATTCTCGTATCAGATCTGTGGATTGTTATATTGTTTTCCTTCCACTTTGAAGCTTACTTTGCATTTTTCATTCAAAATACCACCAAAATATATGGAGGTTTGTTCTGTAATCTGACAAAGTATAAAAATGTCAAGAGATACGAACACATTGGCAAGGCAATGTGACAATAAGTTTGGAAATATTTTTCACACACAAACTAATGTAAGCAAGGTCATATTGATCCAAAGCTTCAGCGATGGCCTTAATTGATTCTTATCAACTGTTTGCATATAAGAGGCTTGTAAGTAAGAGCGGAGCAGTCGAGCATCTTGGGAGCTTTAGGTTTCTCTGTATAAAATCAATACACTATTAACAAAATCCCGGCATTGGTGTTGTCACTCAGGCCTCCTCAGTTGTTGCATGGTCGTCGCTGTTGGTGTATTAGAGAAGGAGCATCACGGTTCAGGCTATCCACTCCAGCCAACATACAGAGCTGAGATGTGAATGCAGCAGATGGAGGCTGATGAAGCCTGGGTCTGAAAACTCAAATCCTAAACTAGAGTGCTATCACTCTTATCTGTACTTTAAAAAAAAAAAAAGAAAAAAAAAAAGAAAAGACTAATCTAATAACGCAAGAAATCAAAATGAATCTAGGGAGCAGAAGGAAGAAGGTGAAGAGTGATGTGGCTATAAACACTAATCCAATGAGTCAAAATGAGCAGCAAGCATAGAGAATGGGAAAGTGGGATGGAGGGGGGAAACGAGCGGAAAGAGAAGCATCAGTGTAGATGGAGGAGAGGATGTCAAACCCCAGATGCCACACAAGGCTTAGATCTGGTCTGAGACTCATGCCAGCTCACTGCGAACAGATGGTTTCTGTGGTGCATGCACACACACACACACACACACACACACAAGCATGCATGCACACATGCACACAAGTTCTCACCCAAAGAGCAGCAAATTAGATGGGCCAATTAGATATGGATGCTATTCTGTGGATAAGGAGAATAAAACTAACATGGCTGAAGCTTCTTAAAGCATCAGATCTGTGACAGGGAAGATGGTCTCATCGAGCCTGTTCATTAACTGACAGCTTCATAGTGCATTTCATCCAGCTCAGTGTTAACTTGACTTCATGACTGAATCGGACATTTCACGCTGAAAGAAAACTGCTGGATCGATAGCAGCTAAACTTTAGTGTTTCCTGCATTATGTGCTATGGGTAAACATGAAGTGTTTAAAGTGTGCTGTTTTTTTTTTTTTTTTTTTTTTTTTTTTTTTTTTGTTCCAGTTTTAAAAGCATTTTTTTCTAAAAATAAACTGCTGGTTTT
>NW_015113469.1:0-30198 GCF_001443285.1 Poecilia latipinna | reverse complement strand
GGTTTTCCACTATTTTGTGTGTGTGCAAAAATTAAAGGTTTTAAAAGTTTTTTTTTTTTTTTTTTTTTTTTTTTTTTTTTTCTTCATTTGACTCAGTTTAAAGTGCTACTTTTTCTAAGATAAAATGCAGGTTTTATTGCTCTGCCTTGAGCTTTAGTGACGGTGCTTTTTCCCCTTTATTTACTACAGTTCTACTTACTCTTTGTGAGTGAAGGTGTGCGACAAAGTCTGTAAACAGCAGGCACAAATGTATACCACCTACTGAACAGCAGTGGAAAATTGACCTAATCTATACTGAGTGAGGAAAGAGCGAGCGCCATACCAACACAAATGCACCCTGGATGTGCTCAGCTCTTTTGTATGAGATTGTTGCCTCAATGATTGTTGTGTGTCAGGCTGGTAGTAAACCAAAACTAGAAAAATAAATATTCCATGTTGCTGTCTGTAAATCATGACTCAGAGGTGTGTAGATGAACATTTCAGCGGGCTTGAATCTGCCTCTTGCCGGTTTTTGAATCCAGTGCAGCTAACAGATGGTCATCTCCATAGGTCCTTCTCTGCCCTGTCTATATGTTACAGGACCTTTGTGTGCTGTTCAAGTGTTCTCTAATTTACATTTTAAAATGCTACAAGACCTGACTTTAATGATATAGTTACTATATACTATAATTAAAATCAGTTATTTATTATCGTTACTAAATGATGTTTTTTCTGCTGACAATTACAGTCATTTTGCCATACAACTGCTTTATTTCTCAGAACAGGTTCAGGTGAAAAGTTTCTGCACTTAAAGTCACAGCTCCTTAAATAAAATCAGTTTGTATAAAAGCTCAAAATAGCACAAGTGATTTAAAAACCCCACATGAAGGTGGAAAATCCATCTTGTAGAAACCTGTGAGAAGGTGTGTGAAGTGCTTTTACATGCGTTTGAATGTGTAAATTATGTATAACAACAAAGTCAGAAGGAAAAGGCTGAAATCCTTTTGAAATATTGTAATTACGTCATGTAGTGACAGATGAAACACGTGTATGATCTACCACGTGTCTCACATGTTGGATTAATACCAAGCAGCGTCTAAAAATCATGAGATAACCCTGCAACATATTTTACATGTGGAAATTATATAATATGCAATCCATGGAAAATCTTCCATATATTATATTCCACATGTGTTCGACATGTGAGACTAAGATCATGTAGTAACATTAGAAACAGATGCAGGGAAACTTTCCACGTGAGAAAGGTTGTTTTGTTTTTTTTCTACATTGTGAAAAATGTTTTTTTACTTGTCAGACAGACTTTTTTTTTTTTTCTTGAGATCATAATGTGTACTCAGTGTGTGCATAGACTGTAAGCAGAGTGGAGATCTGGAAGATCTTCCAGGCAGATCAGTAGCTTAAATAGGATATTCTGAATTACGGTGGAAGAGTGACAGGCATTTCCTACATGAGCCTCATAAGAGGAGAGGAAGCAGCAGTTGACAGGCAGAACAAACATCAGTGGATGGATTTACTCTTCATACTTAATTACACCCACTAAACTGACTGTAGTGTGCATCTGTCAGAGGGGACATGTAGCTTAATTAAAAGATAACTGATGAGGTATGATTTAAATATATTTCCAAAGATTATCAGATGTTAAATCCTGTATTTAAAGGCAATGAAAACTTTGTCGGTTCCTGAAAACTTACAAATATTGATGTTTTTTTTCATTTACGTTGCACAACAAAGCTGATATTCTGTAATTCTACTCACTTAATATTGATGTGAAACTGGTATTTTGATTTAAACTATTTGAGAATATCAAAGACACTTGTTGAGATTATTTCACTTAAGAGCATCAGACATGATTTATGTTCCCTAGTAAAAATAAACTAAATCAATATGCACGAACCAAAGTGTACATCAACTTCACCGGTTAGTTTTATGCTCATACTATAGCTTGAAATGTTTAGTTACTTCCAGGGGAAGAATGCATTGATGCCTGGGATTTTTTTTTTCTTTGGCAAGTCAGCAGTGCCAGCTGTGCAGCTTTATTCCCTGTCAACACTTAATGTGTTTGTGTGAGCACCTGGAGAGGGCAGCTCTCTGTAAATTCAGCTGAGATGGAGTGGATCAGTTCCTTTAGGACAGCATTTGAGTTTCTTTTGCTGATGGGGAAGGCTCCAACTAAGCTGAGTTCATCAAAAAGAAATGAGATTTTAAGTCCAACGAAAAGTCTTTAGAGCCATTTCGTATCACTTGAAATAATCAGAACTGTATCACAACAGGCAAACTGTGAGGCTGTATGTGGGATCGGATAGCTTTATCTTGCTGTTTTATCTATTCATCTACTTTGACTAAAAACAAACAAATAAAAAAATCAGCATTAGCTTAGTTTTTGCTGGAATGTGCAATAAATTTCTCCTAGAAAATGGCCTCCTGCTGAGGTGTAAAAAAATGCTCCCTACCTCATCCCCAGCTGTTTCCTCATTTTCATGATCCCCGTTAAATATGCATAAGATTTTTCATGCACTCTCAGAAAAGGCCTGGGTCTTCATTCTATTTCACTGTCATTCATTCATTTCTTCTCATTGCTCTTTTGCCCGTTTACTTACTTGATCAGCTTCCCCCTTATTTAAACATCTTCCTTCCTCTTCTTGTCATTTGTCGTACGGTGTAGTTTGTCAATCACTATGTTTTATCATAAATAATTAATCATCAGTCATATAAAGGCATTGCTCTCCTATTTCTATGTTTACAAGACCTTTGAGAGCATCAGTCAACCATCTTTTGATCAAATATTTACTTTATTACATATTAATATTTCTGAATTCCTAGGTGACGGAATAGCAACTAGTGCAGGTTGTACCAATGACCCTCTGAAATAGGCATCAGTTAAACCAGAGTCGTCTGTAGCTATTTTAGAGCAAGACTTTGGTTTAGTGCACCTACCAGATTATGGGCGCTAACCCATAATAGTAATGAGGACGAAAATTGAAAGCTTTGTTAACTTATATTTAAAATATAGGTTAAAGTGCAGTTATTTAGTGAAGTTAACTCAAAGGGGACTTATTCTGCCCAATACTATGATGTTCATAAGCATTTTTGTCTAAACAACTGTCACCAGAGTAAGCTTTATAATGGTGATCATTGTATTGCTTGAACAAATCTCACTTTTCGCCACATAATTCATTTTTTGGCTAAAATTTATTTGCTATGGTTAAACATGCAGGAGGATTGTTTGGAGAAAGTGTTGATTAATACATTTAACTCAGTTCAATTCAGTTTATTGATAGCATATGGCACCAATTCACAGTACACCATCTTAAGCCACAATAAAAATTTCAAGTCAATGATGCAGACGTATCTAGAGTCAAGTAGTGAAGTGACGCATGGACAGACGGCTCTGTTGGGAGATCCTCTTTCACTCTTTAGATTTCGAAAGGTAGCACAGTGAAGCTAGCGTTAAAACAATGATGAATTTCTTAATTATTTGTTTGGAATTATCTCTTACTTTGTAAATGTTTCTGTACAGGTTTTTGTCTCTGTTGATGGGAAGATTGAAACAATGTTTTCTTGCGTAACTGCTCTGAAAACATGAGGCACCCTGCAGTGAGCTATTCTAATCCCAGAAACCTGAGGGGGTTTTGGCACAACATGAGACGAACCTTCAGTCTTCTGGTGGCACAGAGAGAAGCAAGTTGTTGGTACTTGACTAAATCATAATCTTAAAGCTTCTTTGTGGCAGCCTTAAATTAAGCGAGTCATTATTTGGCTCGCTCTTCTGTGCTGTTATCGATCAATTTTGTGGAGATGAGCTTGGGAGACGATGTATCATAGCTGGTTTAAGGTACATAGTTGACAAGATAGCAGTGCTAAAGACTGGAACAAGCAATCTTCAGTATTATGTGTGAGTCGAGGTGAGTTGGCGTGTCTCAATTTGTGTGAAAGAAAGTGTGTGTGTGTGTGTGCATCCGAAGAACAAATGCTGTGATCCAGGTTAGAAAAGGAAGATTGAGGGCAGCAGCAAGAACCTCAAGTAACAAACCATTTCTCAGTCCAGTGAGTCCAAATTTAGACGTAACACCAGGGTCGCACAGCCATGCGAGGAAAAGGATTGTATTCGTGAAAGGTTGGGATAGATGGGTTTTGAGAAACGACTCATTTGAGATTAAACATTTGATTGAAAATTACACCTCAGAGAAGTAAAGTCATATTTGACGTGTTCCAGGTCTGAGTGTGAGCGAGGAGCCTCCGCTCCACAGAGTGACAACGAGCCCCCCGTCAACAGATCAACAGAGGGGTCCGCCATGTCGCAGCAGCAGCCTCCAGCCCCCCTCCACCCCGGTGTTGCCACGACGCTACCTGCCACCCCAGCCAAGAAGCTCACCTGGAGGTCAGTAGGAGATCATAAAGAAAAAAACAACTAGTCTTCCCAAATAGTTGTTAATTAAAGGCTCAGATGAGCTTATTTATTATTTTTATTTTATTTTTAAGTGTTGTTGTAGTAACATGAGTAGCTTTATCCCTAAAAGAGTCAGAAACTGCCATCTAAACCTCACTGTTTAGATGGCAAGGCTTTTTTATTATTATTATTATTATTATTATTATTATTATTATTATTATTATTATTATTATTATTATTATTATTATTATTATTATTATTATTTTGGTTTTCTGCTGAAATATTAAACAGCTACAAAACAATCTTCTATGAGCTAGTTTAGCTTTTCAAGCTGAAATAAAAATGTGAGATTCATGCGGGATCACACCTGACTTTGTTAGCACCAGTAACACCAGCAGCAGACAAGGCTGTGATGCTTTTCACACACAACGGGATTTTCACTGGTAGAGTCAACACCAGATGCCTTATGGAATAAAATATGAAATGTATTGTATATAGGATATTATTGAACAATGAACACTAATGTATGTATGTTTTATGTGATCTTGTTCGAGTAACGTGAGTTCGCATTAACTCTACTTTTCTGCTTTGTTATGTTACTTATTACATTTGTAGTGGTGATGTTTTTTTGTTTTGTTTTTTGTTTTTTTCTTGGAGATCTTAAATATTCACCAGTCTATTGCAGTGCCTTGCAAAGCTATTCAAACCCTTTGGAAGTTTTCTTTTTTTTTTTTTTTCAATATATATATCCAGAAATTTGGGGTGAGATGAGTAGTTATGTGATATAGATGAACAGTAAGTAATGCGTAACTGTACAGTTGAAGGAAAAATACAAATGCTCTGGGAAAATCTTGTCAAGTGACACCATAAAACAGAGCATGCATATGTTTTTAGCTGTCCTGAGTTATTACAGTGGTATACGTCGAAAGCCTGGAATCTTCTTTTATGACCTTTATTTATTCATGAATTTATTTATTATTCTCTATCTTAGTCTTTTCCATTTTCCTTTCATTTTAAGAAATGTGCCACGTCAATAAGTTGCATTAAATTCACCAGTACACAAGATAAAACCGTTTGAGTGTTTAGCTGGTATGCAGCTGCCACCAAAGGCTTTTGTCTTCATTGATTTGGGACACAAAGAGCCTTTTGGAAACCACAAAATCTCAGGCCTGTAGAGTGAAAGCATGACGGATGCTGTAATCCAGCCAGACCCGCACACGTCTGTTGCTTGTTTTCCATAACTCTGCAGTATTACCCTACGAACTTAATTCTTATGTTAGAATTTTAACAAATATTTCAATTCAAGAATAATTAGCTTCAGTTTAAACTCAGTTTTCAATAAGGCTTGCCATATACTTGCACACATGAGGACATTTCAAAATGTCTGCTAAATTTTAGCTTTGACTGCGTTTGACTAGATCTGTACGGCAAAGTTCTGGTCCTAAAGATTGTATCCGTTGCTACCATAAAATGTTGATTTAATTTGAGTATGTTTCAGCAGTGTTATGTGGATCTACAGCAGATCTTTGATCCCACTCCTTTGAAATAAAATGTATGACAGCTACATTGACAACGCTACTCTATAGCCATGAATATTTTTGCTCAGCGCTGTACTATCATAACGTCAGATGGCTCTGCTCCCATAAAGAGAATTGTAAGTCTTTTGCTCACTTGGGACACTGATGTTTTTTAATACAAACTCAAACTACTACAGTAAAATGAATTGATCTGTGATATGTACACCAAAATTATTAGCCAATTTGAGAGCAACATTTGAATGGCAGCAGAAGAGCATGCGGAGTTGAACACACATACAGTGAACCCATAAATGATCTCTCCAGAGGCCCGGAGTATCTCTCCAGGGTTATATGGGGATTTGCTCAGGATCAGAGGCTTCTCTCCCATAACAGGTCTAATTAGTTTCTTTTCAAAGCTTCTCTTTTCCCTCTCCTCTCTGCCTCATGACAGACTCTCTACAAACCTCTTGAAACTTCCTTTCTTCTCACTTTCCTCCCGTTACCGTTTTAGCTTCTCGCAGTTTCATCCGTAGCACTCCAGCGCAACACATCTAACATCACTCTGTAAAACCTGCTGCTCGCTTTACACCTCACACACCTCCAACCGTGTAAAGGTGCAATGTAGCATACAAGCAAATGTGCAAGCACAAAACAGAAATAAAAGGTCTTAGAAATCTCTATTTGGAACCTATTTTGGTCTAGAAAGTGCGGAATGTTACAAGGAGCATGAAGGTGATGTGTATGTAGACCTTTGAATGCCCTGTTCATGTTTGACAGATGGTACTGACATATATTTATAGCACACAGCATGGGGGATAGCAGGAGATGAAAGGGAAGAGTTGAAAAAGATTGAAAAAAGTGAGGAGCAAGTTTGATGGTTGTGACATGTGCACACATACATATATACTATCCAGCTAAACATGCTTTCACATAATAAAATTTGTATTTGCCAGATGCTTCCTCTTGTGGATTTGAATATTTTGCATGATTTTCTAAGGATGAAACCACCCACTGATTGATCAAACTTTGATGTGTTTTGACAGTTGGCAGAAAGGAGTTTCAGAGGAGTTCAGAGGTCACACGTTCCCTTCCTTCTTCGCCAAAAAGGTTGGCAGTGGTTCCCCCGAAACTCCAGTCCCCAGGTAAGTTCTTCAGTTGAGTCCTCATTGAAGCCCGCTGTGTATATCCATCACATTCTCATTTCAGGACTGCATGAGAAAAAGCAGCAATGTATAAACTCACTCCTATCGACTGTTTATTGTAATAAGCAATTTGTTTTGGACTTTGCAGATGGCGCACAGAAGAGCCTGTAAAACTGAAAAATAAGAACCTTCTCTGCTATCACTCATGATTTCTATCACTGAAAGATTCAGAATAGGAGGAAGAACTATTCTGGGGCCGGCATTTGACTTGTGAAATGAGACGGTTCAACATAGGTTGGAAAAACTACTGTACAGATGTATCTCAATAAACTAAAATTTCATGAAAATATAAGCAAGCGTGAAAACATAAACAAAGCTGATGCATCACTGTATGAAATCAGTCTATATAACAATATTTGAATAGAATTACTGAAGTAATTTAGGGTCTTGATGATATTTTAATTTAGTCAGACATCCTGGCAACGATATTGTTACCTCTACCTTTACAGTAAATATAAATGCAAATACCAGACCTTCGTCTGGTTCTTTATATAAAAATTTTCTTAATACATTGTTAGTTTGATCCTCATGTTTCCATTTCAAAACTACATCTCAGCTCCATGTGGTTCTGTATTGCTTTACTCCAGCTCAGCCTTGTGAAATATTTTAAACTATGAAATTTACCCACATCTAATTGCAGCTTGGATGGTATGTGGTTATTCCAAGTATGGCGTTCTGAGCTGAGCACACAGCTCCCGTCTATGATTTGATTTAGTCCATAAAAAGCAGAGCTTTTCCTTCTTCCAGATCTGCAGTAGTGAAAAAAATAAATAAAAAAATTTGTCATGGGATTGCAGCAAACATCCAAATGTCTCCTTATAAAAAAAAACGTCTCCCCAGGCTTAGTTTTTTTTTTTTTTTCTGTTTAATATTTCCACTGCAGTGTTACTGTTCCTTACTTTCCTCCTTGCACCTCACCTACTTTTACCTTTACCTATATAATCAAAGAATTTCCTTCTGCCCAATGAAATTTGCATGTATTGACATTATTCAGTGATATGCGTCTGCGAAAATCCTGGTTGTGATAAATAAATTTATAATTACATACCTTTGAATATTTTAACAACACCCCAACCAAAAAAAAAAAAAAAATCTAATCTCTGCTGTCAGCAAGATCTTTCCTCAGGTTTTCATCATTGTTGCTCGTGTTAATATTCCAAATCCGTTCTCCCTGCTCCCATCTGCATCACACTCATTTAGTATTCAGTATCCTCTCTGTAACCTTTCAGATGGAAATTACAGATGTCTGCAGGTATGTGTGCACATGTGTGCTTGTCAGGAAAAGTAGGGTGGAAATAATTTAGAGAGGCAAAGCACAACAGGGAATAATCATGTGGATAAATCCTCCAAGGTCTGCTAAAATGTATGGTTTTTGAGAAGCACAGCCTTTTTCTCAACCTTATTCACTTCCTCTTTCAGGGAAAAAAATTTAACTTTTCTTATCAGCTTTCTTTCTCACTCATCTAAATGGGCTTTAGAAATGTATCATTATTATGGTCATTCCGCACCTCATCCCCACCCCCTCCTACTCAATAATGCCTTGCAACTCTTTTCTCTCTTTTATCTCACTGCTCTTTCTCTTATTTTATCCCCCGTCCCACCCCACCTTCCTGCAACCAATTCTTTCCCATTACCTGGGACCCTGCACCCCAATCTCTGCCTCACGTTGTCATGGAAACTGCTCCCTCTTGCTTCAGTAGGTCCGAATGATCTGGCTCAGGCTGGGGATGCAGAGGTGCAGACATTTGGGGGATAGTTCTTGTATAGGTTTATAGGAGGGATTAAAAAAATTACATTAACTGTTTTAAAACATTGGCATTGCAAAACTAAAAGATGTTGTGCACCTTTGTTCGCAACCATTGACAAGGTGGAACACACACAGGTTAATGGACTTGTCTGTGTGTCAGCTGCAACATAATGGTTGTCTCCTTCCTGGGAAAAAAATGACGAAGTGAGCATGTTTGCCCAGCTTTCAAATTACTCTCATCATTAGTGGATGAAACCTTTACTTAGGTTGATAGTTAACAAGTAAACACTCACACAAGTTATTATAAAACCCTAGATGTTCACAGTCACACTCTCTGTGGATTAATTCTGGTACGGAGCAGATATTAGCCCCATTTGTCATGAAATTAGAGGCGGGGACATCAGATTAGGGACAACCACAAAGCTTCCTTTGCAGAAAAGATTTCATTAAGTTCCAATCATTTATCTCATGAAGCCGATCATTAGCAGCCGGTCAGGTCAGATCTCTCCTAATTTAACAGCTGTCAGTTTCATTGGTACAGAGAATTAAAAATTAGATCATGAAGATATATCCTGTGTGTAACAAAAGTTTCCACACCCTCTCAACTTTTTCACATTTTAAATTAAAGTAAATTTTAGGTTGACCAACAGTGAATAACTGTAAAATAAAGGAAAAAAAAATCATACGTGGTTTTCACATTTTACGAATCAAAATCTAGAAAGTGTGGTGTGTATTTATAGTCTGTGGTCAGTGGAACCACTTTTTGCTGCAATTACAGAAGAATTCCTTTTGTATAACTGGAAATTGATGTTGTTGCTGATTGTTCTTCACCAAAAAACACAAGTTTAGTCATATTGAATAAAGTCTTTCTAAAATAATCAATTCTGAAGTCTTGCCACAGATTCTTGATTTTGATCTGGAGTATATGAAGACTTTATACACTTTGAACTCATTTCTATCCTGGGCTGCATGTTGAGTCTCCTCCCAAGATAGTCACACTCTATTGTTTATTAAGTAACTTCTAACTTAATTTAGGGACTGAAAACACATCCAAAACACATTTTATTTTAAATTATTAAGATAAGGAAAGCTTTATATCACATATCCCCCCCTTGTGAAACACATAATTACCTCTGAACTGCATTGTTGCTGAAACGTGTTACACAAAATAAACTTGACTTCGACCCATGTATAGCCTCTGCTTGCTTTTCTTTGCTCTACAGTCCAGCCTGGCCAGCGACCTGCAGCGGCGGTGCGGGGTTCCACTCCTTCAGGGTCACCTCGGCGTGTGGCTCCCCTGAGGCCGCAGCAGGAACACCAGGAGAACCTGCAGAAAGAGAAAGAAGAGGCTCTGCAGAAAGAGCAAGAAAGGCAAGCAGATGAGAAGGAAAAGATGGAACAAATGGAGGAGGTCAGTAATGAGAGAGTCAGCCTAACTACTTAACGTTTGCTTTCTTCTATTGCATTCTATCTACACTTTGTTTTTTTTTTATGTTCTTTTTTGTCGCTCAGGTTCATAAACTACAGAGGTACTGCAACCGTCAGGAGAGGCAGCTAAAGGCTCTGAGGGACGAGCTGCAGAGAACTTCTCTAGGTCTTGATGCCTTTATCATCACCACTCAGCATTATTGCCTCAAGGTAGCCAAAATGAAATGATATAATGAAAGAATGACCTTGTGCCTCCGTGTTCCGCAACAGCGGCCCTATTCCCAATTAACTAAGAGTGGGCATGTCATAAAGCAGCCAAATAATCCTCAGTGGAGGGTAGAAATGGTGATCAGTGTTCTGATTCTTATCTTTCCCTCTGATTTCCTGGGACACAACTTTTGATTACCAGCAGAATTCATCTTTTTCCCCTCCATATACTTTCCACATGATGTTTCCTCCTTCCATTTTTCTCTGACCCTCGATTGTATCAAACGCATGTGCAATGCGTGAGCAAACTGTGAACATGAATAAGGACGGATGGATAATTTCCCACCATGAGGTGACATTCAGGATGATGAGCTAGGGTGACTGTGTGAAGACGGGCTCTACGTTAGTGTGTCCGAACTGGTTTCACCCTGCCTGATGATGTGTTTAAGGCTCTGAGACAGGAAAGCAGTGATCCTGTCTGTGTCTGTCTGACTCCTTCATAGTCATTGTCTGAACGCCGCATTCGATCAGCACGCAGTACAGAAATGCAAAAGACAGGTGTGGGGCAGCAGAGATGGTTTGAGCACCCCCTGCTGATGGAAACGGCAGCGAGCGACTGTTGTAAATGATATATGCATCATTTAAACTGAAGTGTTTTTGCTGTGCTGCTCATGCAGGTCACGTACGCTCCCCCTTGCAGGGCAAATGCACCCTTCCAAAAAACAAAATTAATTGAAAGCGACATTGAACCCTGTAAGAACAAGGATGAATGGACTTTCAGTGTGCTAGTCAGGAACAAAATAGCATTTATCAGTAGAGCGGAAGCAAAATGATACGTGGCTTTCAAATTTTTCATAGATAAAAATGTAAAAAAATCTGTTGTGCATATGTACTCAGTCAGACTGGATGGAAGGTGTGTGTGAATACTAATTTTTAAATTCACAGATTTGCACTTTGATTGGTCTCATTTTACCAAATGAGTATGAGTGATCTAATCTATTTTGTTGTAGCTCTGGCTGTGCTCTGAGTGATGTTGACCCCTCTCTCCCTTAGTCTGTTGCAGCCTCTGAAAGGTCTTCTTCCAGGATTTAGCTCCACACACTTCTCATCAACTCTCACCATTTTCTATGTCCCAGCTTTAAAAAAAAGCCTTATTCAAATTGGGTGAATAATCAATTCTTGGTTTGTGGCAGTGTCGTTCACCCTGAGGACTTTACAGAACTGCTGTATTCATACTCAGATTAAATTCTAATCAAGCATACTTATTCTAAACTCATTTTATGTCTTAATTCATAAGAATTTTTGGGAAAATGTGTATCCGATTTTTCTGTTTATTTTGCCTTATGTTGATCTTTGACAAAATGTGATAATATTCAAGTCGCATCAATACATGCTTAATGTTTGCAACTTAGTCTCAGTGTTTGCTTATGAAATCAACATGTCAGCTCATTGTGACCTGCTGTATGCTCTTACAAATTCTTGTTACTGCTACAAACAATACAAACTTTTCACTGATAATTATTTTTAGATTTTTCACAATGTCAAAAATATGGAGTTGTGTTTTTTTTTCTGTAATTTGCAGAACAAAACTGCTGAGGAAGGTCAAAGTGAATTGTCCCTGGAGTTGAAGAAAGCTAGAGAGGAAATGAGTAAGTGAGAATACACATGACTGAATATTGATGTAGACATTTTCTCTTGCTTTATTGTGTAATTCCCAAGAGTGTATTTGTCAATTACTTTCACAGATATTAAACAGTAATTCACTTAATTATTAGAAATGCAATATTTTTTTATTATTATTATTTTTGACTGTTTCTTTCCCTGAGCATTTAAAATACATCTTTGGCTCTCATCAATTTATCTCAGACTCAGTGACTGAATATTTACTGAGAGTAACAATATCAAAATTACTCTGAGTCGTGATTAGTATATAAGCCCAAAAAAAATGTATTTATTTATTTATCTTTCTACAGGTATTATCAGAATTCTTATGTTGATTTTATTTTTTTCTCCATGAATTTCTGTTAGGCCTGAACACGTTTTAGCTACTCAAAATCGAAGCTTCTCTGTAAACGTTGAACATTTTCATTCCCTTTTTTAATCTGCTTGACGCGTAGCCTCCCACTCGGCGCGCTGGGAGAGACTCCAGCAGGACAAAACAGCGCTGGAGGTGGCGTTTGAGCGCGAGCTGCAGGAGCTCCAGGTGCAGCAGGAGGCAGAGCTGGCTGCGGTGGAAGAAGGCCTCAGGAAGTGTCACGCTGCTGAGGTGGAGCACCTGAAGGCGGAGCATCGGTTGGAGATGGAGGAGTTGACGACTCAGCAGCAGGAGCAGGTGACAGAGAGGAATCAGGGGATGGGATCCAGTCTTTCATGTCCAATGCGAACTGTCACATTTCTTGTATTTGCATGTATATTTATATATGTTTGTGGATGCGTTAGATGGAGGAGGTGACAGTTAACCACCAGGCAGCTATGCAGGAGCTCAGAGACATGCATAATATCACCATGGCAACACTGCATGAGGAGCATGCTCGTACCATGAGAGGTATGTTTTTTTAGATACGAAATAAAAAAAAACAAAATTGTGATGAATAAACTGCTAAAACTGACTTCTCATTTTGTTGTGTTGCTGTGTTTTGTGCAGACTTGAGAAAAGCTCATGAGCAACAGAAGCTCCTCCTAGAGGAAGATTTTGAGAAACTCAGGCTGTCTTTACAGGTATTATATCTGCAGAAGACAGTACTTTATGGACTCCTTGTACCTGCTTGGCAGTGTGGATGTACGATGTTCAGTTTCTGCTGTGTGTCTTTGATTAGGATCAAGTAGATATGCTCACATTTCAAAACCAGAGTCTAAAGGACAAGGCCAAACGCTTTGAGGAAGCTTTGAGAAGGAGTACGGATGAACAAATCATTGTGAGTATAAGTCTAAGTTTTCCTAAACAGAACTATCTGCCTCACTCCTCAAGGATGTCTCTAAAATGAGTCCAATCCACTTTGGCTTCTTTATAAATACTTCAAAGATAAATAACAATGACACGGTCCTTTTGAAAATTAAATCTTTTCAACTTTTTTTCATGTTAAAGCCACAAAACTGTATTTTGTGGCTTTAACAGCAGTGTTTGAACTCTTATGTCCACTGAAATTAATAGATGTTGTTTGTTGTAGATGCTAAAATTGCTTAAATAGTAGATTGTTTATTTTAATTTAGCAAACCCAACTTATTATTGGTAGTATAAATCAAATAAAGCTTAATAATTCACTTTGTTTTGATTTATCACTTATAATGCACTTTAGAACCTGTGACTGTATCATGACATTTGAAAATATATATATATATATATATATATATATATATATATATATATATATATATATATATATATATATATATATATATATATATATATATATATATATATCGAAGGGTTTTGAATATTTTAGCAAAGCCTTTTCTTAATATTATTATGAATATCATTACTGTTGTCAATAGGATGCTTTAGCTCCATACCAGCACATCGAGAAAGATCTGAAGAGTTTGAAAGAGGTTGTTGAGATGAAAAATCAGCAGATTCACCAGCAGGAGAAGAAGATCTCAGACCTGGAGAAAGTGGTAGGCTCAAATAGGCCTTCTAAAGGCACAGTCTATCAACCTTTGCACGCCAATGACGGATGCAGAGCTTTCTGGATTCCGATGATGTTGAGTGTTTGGTTAATTAAAGGTTGCACCTCTGTTGCATTCTGAATTTGAGCAGGCTCAAAAGAACGTGTTTCTCGAAGAGAAGATCCAGGTTCTGCAGCAGCAGAATGAAGATATGAAGGCTCGTATCGAGATGAACCTTGCTACGTCCAGGTAAGACACATCTGGAAAGCATTGTGAATCACATTTACTGATAACTGAATGAAATTGAGTCTGTTATCTGAAGTGCTATCTAAACTATTCCTTTGAAACCTTCAAGGTTACGGTGAGTTGAATAAGCTTGACTTCTGATCCAGGCTCAGTATGGCTCACTAACACTGGTGTTGAAATAGGCTGACTTTCAGCATTCATGTTTAGATTAAATAAGAAAGCACTAAAAGTCCAACTTCCAATATAATTTTCTGGGCTTAAACGTTGGAGCCATGACGAACCATGTGGCAATATAAAAGACGTCCATGACCGTCCGCTCGTTTTAAGGGGTTGGTTTTTGTGCTTGTTGGTTTCATTGGGTTAGCTCTAACATTACATTGCATTTCCTGTTTCATGCAGTCATTTATCCTTCCCCATACAGGCAACTGACAGAGGAGAACGCCAACCTGCACGAGTCTGTGGAGAAGGAGAGCACCGAGAAGAAGCGCCTGAGCCGCAACAACGAGGAGCTGCTGTGGCTTCTCCAGACCAGCCCCATCATGTCCCCGGCCTCGTCCCCGCTCCACCGCTCCTCCTTCTCCACCTCCCCCGTTCCCTCCTCCCCGCTGTTCTCCTCCTCGCCCTTGGCAGGGTGCGACTCGCCCACCCACTGTCACGGCTGTCCCAGGCAGGCCCAGTACTGCTCCCCGTCGCACAGAGCTGCCGTCAATCAAAACCTCTCTCCCGGACCGGCCACGCCCACTCACAGGGCGGCTTTCAATCACAACTACTCCTCCGGCCCGAACACGCCCACTCACAGGGCGTCGTCAGGTTGCTGTAACTCAAACACCTCTTTACAGAATTAAAAGCAGCTTTCAAAGCTCACACATTCCCCGTTTTTTCTTCAGCACTCCAAATCTTTGCTTTGTAGGCATGTATGGTGTTACAAAAAGAAAGTAACCAGAACCAGTTACCAGAATACTGTACAGACACTGTGAACCACTCTGATGGTGGTGTTCGTGATGCAGAGATTCTTTAAGTTGGATATACAAACACGAAAAAATGCTGGCTGCAACTGAATTTTCTGAATTTGAACAGCTCCTGACTGTTCCGTGTGTGTTCATGTCTTTTTAATTGCACACTGTAAATATTGTTAAATATTAGAACAGGTGTTGTTGATAGATAAACCTCCCCTGCATGTGTCCTGCATAGTGCAAATGTAGAAATGGAAATTACGCATTCAGTTCACCAGAATATGATACTTTGGTGTGGCAAAAACGCATTCACATGCCCACACACACGCACACGCACACACACACACGCACACACACACACACGCAGACACACAGGCATCCTCAGTAAAATAAGCTCTTCTCCATCAGAATAAGATGTGGAAGGAGAGTCAGTCCTCTCCTTTCATCTGGACTAAACAAAGCGCCTTAAACTTGGTCCTACCACCTCACCAGCAGAGAGTGACCAATGTTTTATTTATAAAGGACTTCGGTTCAAGAATTGGTTTGTAAATCGAAGCAAATTGCCTCCTCGAGTTCTATTTGAGTGTTTCTAATTAGCTCAGTGCTGATAGTTTAACCTCCGCGGAGCCATGTTACCTGCAAAATACTTTTGTATTTTTTACAGCCTTGCCAGGTCTTCCTTTACAAGACAAGCTCCTCTTTACTTCAGGTCCCTCAGGTCAACTTGCAAAATGGGTGTTTGCTGTTTTCTACGTACCTCAGTGGGAATGTGCAGTCTGTTGTGTCTCAACAACAGCAATCAGAACACAGCAGAACAGTTAATGGAGCGCTCAGAGCTAAGGGAAACCTCGTACAGGATTTATTGTTTTAACTGTTCTCTATTACTTTATAGTGCAATGTTTAACGGATTTATTTATTACATGTCTTTTGCTAATTAAGCAAGCATGTACTGTGAAAGTCTTCCAGTTTTAACGTAAAAAATGATTATTGCTGTGATCTATTTATTGATGCTGAAATGTTCAGAAAATATTTGTGTGTTTGTAAGTTTAAAAATATTTGTCATGGGACAGAAGTGGAATACAGATATATGAGCCCAGTAGAGCAGATAATCTGGAGAGCCCAACTATATTGTACATTACACTGGTTTGAATATGCAAAAGCATTCACATCCCTTAAATATTTTCACATTTTATGGCATCAACGCCCCAAACTTCTTTGTTTTTATAAGGATTTTATGTTATAGACCAACACCAAGTAGCCAGATTTACTCATCCATTTCAAGTAATTGTCCATTTTATTACTTTTTTTAATAAAATTGCATGATAGCTCAGCAAGGATACAATTGTGAACACCTACTTTCAAGTCTCACCGCTGACTCATATGGATTTAGGACTGGACTTTGATTGAACCATTCCAGCGCATGATTATCCGCTTTGATCTACACCATTTCAATGTTTAAAGTGCTTGTCTTTACCTTTTCCATTTTGAGATGATCAACAAAGCAGTATTCTGTGAGGTGTGCTATCCATTTAAGATTTTTTTTTTTTTTTTTTTTTTTTTAAGTTGAAAAGATCAGTTTTTGTTTCATTTTGCCCAACTTTGTGTTTGGTCTATCACAAAAATCCAAATAAAATACAGTAAAGTTTGTTGCTGTAGTGTGACAAAGAGTTCGAGGGGCTTGGATTCGTTCTGCTAGGCACAGTCGGTATCTGTGGTGCATGAATGCGTAGTGTTTTAGTTCATTGAGTGAACAGGGGACATGTTTAGAACAAACAGGGCATAAATTATTGGATTTGCCCATGGATGCAAAAAATTCTAGCTTAAACTTCGAGGGGACTGTCTTGTGTAAAATGCCTCTAAATTATGTAGGTAAAACAGAAAAAAAATGTGTTTACCTTTTGTGATGTGCTTAATTCGTGTAGATCTTGTAGAACCTGTATTTGTAGTACCTCTTCATCGCCTTTTTTGTAATACCCTTTAATTTACAATTGGCAATTCTTTTATACTTTTGCATACTAAAGGAAACCACACCATCCTAGAATGTCTCGTTCAGGGAAATCTGAGTTGCAATTTATAAGATTTTCTTTCTTTCTTTTGTACAGCTGCCCTGTAAAAACAATTTAAAAAGATTTCCTCCCCACCCCCCAAATTGTTTTACAAATCGGCAGAGCACACCACAAGCCAACTATTCCTATATAAAAAGAGTAAAGGTAAAAACTACATTTTGCCTTTTCACTATTTCAAATGGTGTGTTATGTCTGCTTCTTACAGTAAATTACCCTCAGGGTCATGATCTTTTGGTTGGCTTACAATAAGATACTGTACGCTACAGATCTTTATCCACAAAACTGAAACAGTTTAAACTTTACCCACTGTAAATAGATAGATCTAGAGAGTCAGTGTCAACAGTTTTACTACCAAGGGGAGCATGCATTTGGATTCGTAGTTATTATAGTCGTATTTACTGGTAAACCGACATTTGGGAATTGAAGTAGTCGGGTTTAATGGGGTTTTAATGTGGAGATCCGTTGCTGGTCATTACAAAAAAAATTCTCTTGAATACTTGCTCTGCAAAGAAAATGTAAAAAGATATTTACCAGCACACTTGATTTGAATGTTTCCAGCTCAGCAGGGGAGCTTCATTTAAACGTTATTGGACCAGGCTTTCAGTAACAACAATTCTCCAGTAAAGATGTGTGCAAAAGCCTTTAAAGTAAATAATAAATTCTTCTTTTTTTTTTTTCCTCAACGGTTTTCTGACAGAAAGTTTTGGACATTTATTTGGAAGGTAAAGCTATACTTCAGCCTAACTTTAGTGCATTTTCTCTCATCTTTCCCATGCTGGAGAGTTGCTAGCAGAAATTGGCCCTTGTGTCATGGATTACCAGTTAAAAGTTTATCACCACGGCTGAATTCAATGATTATTGTTCAAATGAGAAAAACTGCTTCTGGATTTTGAGAAGTATTTTAGAAATGCGGTTAAATTAATCTTCCTACCCCCTTATTTAATTTAAATGATGGATTGCTGCAGCAATAAAGGAGATATTTATTAGAATGCTTTTCACACATCTTTACCGGGGGTGAAAAAAAGCTATGGGAGATGTTGGTCTGTAACTTCTTTACCAGCACTTTTTGATGGTCTTGAAAAGAACTCTTTTCATTACACTTCAACTTTTTGTATGATGTGGACACAGGGTTGAATGCTCCTATCAGAAGAATGTCAATTGCAGTGTTTGAGAAATGTACTGAAATGGTCACAGTTCTTTTATTTCTTTTTTTCTACCCTGATGATTTTAAGAATGTCTGCACAATTGTAAAAAGGAAAAAAAAAAAAAAAAAAAAAAAAACAAACACACAAAAAGAATGAGAAAAAAATACCAGTCAAAAACTGTTTCCAGATTGTTTGGGATTATTTTTCCTCACTCACACCACTAAAAGATTCCTCCTAAAGGTTCACCTCAGGTGCAAAAACTACAGTCTACCAGGATGCAACAAAACTATTGTTTACAAATGGCAGCATACAGTTCTGAATTTCAAAATAAATCTTTTGAATGGACTAGAGTCTCTAAACCCTAAACTGGTATTGTAAAGACCCTGCAATGTGTCCCGTGGACATTTGTGTCTCACTTTGCTCTGAATGTCAAAATTGTAATGATTGCATTTTGTAAAACTCTTTCATGCCATTTTGTTTACTAAAGAAGGACCTCTTTTGTGATCATTTTGTAGCAGCTATTGAATATGTAGCATTTGGTCAAAACTACTCACAGAACAGCGTGGATAATGAAATATATTTGGCGATGTTTTTAACACTCATGTTGGTTTCCAAATGCTACTGTAGCAAATGTGGCTTGTCAACCTTGAATTCAATGACTAAAATTTATAGAGGTGATCTTTAAAACTTTAGCTCCTACGGATTTTGATCCTGAGACAAGCTTTTTGGTGCTGATTGTATGTTTGAATGTAAATACATTTAGAACAAGAGTTGTGTGTCTTAGTGCACCGACAGAAATAGAAGCATGTTTTCTCAGCCTTTGCTGTCCTTGTTCTCCTTTTCTCTTCTTTGACCTCTCTGCATTGTCCATGGTTGGGTTGTAACTGTAGCGTGGGGAGACGTACAAGAGAAGGAAAAAGATCGTTCAACAATGTAATGTGAAGACAGTTTGTCGATGCTTTTGTTTGTCATTTATGGGGAGAGGACAATATTAAAGTGTTTAAGAAAAGGTAACAGTGTTTGTGCTATCTTTTCAGAATGAGTTTTCAGAATGAGTTCTGCCATTCAAGAATCTTTACCCAACTGCACCTCATATTCCTTACGATATCCAACTACAAGAGGATATTCTCTCATATGGCACTATATGAGAAGAGATATACAGTGCCAAAACATTCCCCTCTCCCCCTCCGCGGGTGGTCTCTCTCTCTCTCATCCTCTGAGCTCGGGTCCTCTACCAGAGGCCTGGGAGCTTGAGGGTTCTGCGCAGTATCTTGGCTGCACATTTCTGGACTGAGATGTCTGATGTTGTTCCTGGGATCTGTTTGAGCCACTGCTCCAGTTTGGGGGTGACTGCCCCGAGGGCCCCGATGACCACAGGCACCACTGTGGTCTTCACCTTCCAGGCCTTCTCCAGTTCCTCTCGTTCATCATTTATGGACAGCACACCTTTCACATTTTAGCTGTATCAAAATATGAAGGGTGCGTTGTACGTTTGCATTGGGGAAGTGAGTCAGGGTTGATGGACAGTATCTCTGAAAGGCAATTTCTCAATCTCAAGGATCCTCAAAAGAGATTTTGGTATGGACTTTGATTGGGCCCCTGAGGCACATAAGCATGCTTGATTCTAAGTTGTTGCGTCTTAAGGCTTGCTGTATGTTTATGATTTGTTATCATCCTGGAAGATTAACTAACCTCTGCCTCTCTCTCAAGTGGTTTATAGCCCATAGCAGATTTTTTTTCCCCAGATTGTCATGTGATTAGTCTCTACCACCTTCTTGCCAATTCTGCTCAGCTTCAGAATAACTGAAGGTAATTTAGTAACTTGACTATGCTATAAAATGGCACCATATGAAAACACATACTGTCCCTTTAACAAGGTTGTTTGTGATTTTTTTTTATTCTTCATTAAATTTAGAGTCTTTCGCATACAGAAATTAAATTACTTACATAATTGTTTACTGCTTAGGAGACATCTGAATACAATTATTGGCAAAGACGCTTTGCATCAAAGTGCCCAAATACAGATGCACATCACATTATTGTAAAAGGAAAAAGTTTGAAAAAGCCAAGAGTTTTAGTTTGGCCTTTTCAAAACTGTATCACTGTAAGAGTTTATGAAATCAAAACATGACTTTTCAAAAACACATTTAGTTTCTTTGTAATTTCACATTAGCATTTCATTTGGGAGTTTCCAGAATTGAGATACAAGAGAATCTTTTTGAATTTTTCGACATTAAGTTACTTGTACATCATTGCAGACACAAAATTAAAAAACCACATTACATTGGCATTACATTTTCTGTTTATATCACATCCATAAGAAAGACTCTGTTTGATCAAAGCTAACAATCACTAAGCCATGAAGGATTGGCAGTGAATTTTGGCTTTTTTTTTTTCCCTCTAGCATAGGCAATAAATGCAGCCCGACTCCTTCCTCCTCATACTCCAAATGATAGCTTCAGCAGCCTCACTTGCGCATGAAGTGAGATATGACATCCATAGGCAGTGGGAAGATGATGGTGGAGTTCTTCTCCGCTGCAATGGTGTTGAGAGTCTGCAGATAGCGGAGCTGCAGGGCTGATGGAGACTCTGCAATAACAAGGGAGGCCTCCTTCAGGGCCCGGGAGGCATTCATTTCACCTTCAGCTGCAATCACCTGTAGCAAGAGACGGATATTAAAATAAAGCAAAAACACAACCAAATGTTTTTTGTTTTTTTTTATTTGGTTTTATCATGTTCAGTGTCCTGACCTTTGCCCTGGCTTCTCGAGCTGCTTCAGCTTCGGCGGCCATGGCTCTCTGCAGCTGCTGAGGCAGTTTCACATCTTTGATCTCCACACGTTCCACCTTGATGCCCCAGTTGTCCGTGGCTTCATCCAGATTTGACTGGAAAATAGAGAAAGAGGATCGTTACCTCATATTTGAAACTGATATTATGTGTTCATTTGAAGAAAACGAAAGGCAGCATTATATTTAACAAACAAAAATCTTTCGAAAGTTTAAAAGTAACCTGTAAGCAGGTACTAGACAAACTTTTAATTAAGCCACAATGTTTTATATTGATCTGATATAATATTCTAATCTTAAATGCCAGGTTTTCATTAGCAGTAAGCAGAAAAATCATCATATTTAATAGAAATAAAGGCTTGTAAACATCAGTCTCTGTGTAAATAATATGTATTGTGTTTCACATTGTTAACTAAGTAATTGAAGTAAATAAACATCTTTAAAAAAATGCATTTATTGAAAATAAGTGAATATACATATGAAAAGGGAAGTCTGTGTTGACTATGAAGCATGGGCTCAGATGGCCAGGGGTATGAGGAGGACATGAACCCCCCCAAACCCTAAGATTCATAGTGACCTAGTCCAAACCTATTCAGCCCTTTCTGTACAAGGCCCAAATTTACATTATTGGTAAAAATTGACGCTTAATAATCAGTTAACTTAATAAATTTGCAGCTTGTAAATGGACTGAACTTATATAGTGCTTTTCCAGACATTTACACTAGAGTCCCATTCACATCTATAAACAGATTGGTAGGTGCCTTGCCCAGAAGCACATTGACATGTGGCAGGAGGAAGCTGGAATTGAACCTACAACCTTCTGATCACAAGACAACTACTCTACCCACACAGCCACAGTCACCCTTGTATTAAGAGACCACTATTTTTGTGAAGACAAATGTTGTTTTTCTGTGGTACACAGTGTACTACAGAAACATAAGTGTTACCAGTGACATAAATAGCTTCACTCTGTGTAAACTCCCACAGAGTGGGGCGTACTTGACTCTGTGCGTTCTCAGGGGGACTCGATGTGGAATAAAAGTGATAAGCTGCTCAGTGGGAAAATTCTGCTCCGTGGGAAAAAGTCTCCACATAAAACAGTTTTTTTATGTGACACCGAGCAGATGAGGACAGCTCACAGCAGCACATTGTTCTGAGCTGTAAGTCAAGAGAACACATAGTATCGCTGCAACTGGGGCACTAACAAAATATAAAGTTTCCCTTTTATCTAACCATAAAAAATTACAATAAGAAATGTAATAGATTGTATCTTTTTTTGTTTTTAGTATTGTTGTTTTTGTAATTCAGTTTAAAAAAAAAATACATCCCTTTTTTCTCATTTTATTTTGAAATAGAAAATATAAGAAACCACGCACGTACTGAGAGCACCAAACTGACTTGTATTGGTTTGTGTGGTTTCCTGACAGAGAGACATATGGTGAACGCAGAAGAATAACAGATGATTCCACCTAACTTGTCAGTGGACTCTTTAATCTGCTCTTGCTGAAAAAACTCTTCAAACCTGGACTTGATTATTTTACACTACTTTCAGAATATCTAAAACCCAATAAACCCCAAATCCTAACACAATTTGTGGTTTCTGAAACCTTTATTTGATTTGTGAAAGTTCAGACATTAATCCAGTTTAATCTATCCACATCTGAAAAGTTTGACTGATTAAGTCCCGCCAAGTCTAAAAATCCTAACTGCATCCCTGCTGTGAAGTATTCTGGTTCAGAAACCGGTTCCATATACATAAACAATAATAATTACCCTTGGGGTGAGCTTCATAACTTTTCCAGGTCTTTAGCAAGCACATTGGTCGTATGTGAATCAGGAAGGAGGGAACAAAAGTCAACTTAAGAGCCCTTTCAGCTTCTTTACCTGCATGCTGTGGGCGATGCCCTCCCGATCAGACAAGACCTCTGCCAGGTTCTTGGTGCCAAGAACGTTTCTGAGGGTGGTTTGTGCCAGCAGCCGAGTGGAGAAGTCAGCGTTAGTCACGTTGGCCACAGAGGCGATGGGGTCGCTTACTCTGAAGTACACAACACCGTCCACACTCACAGTGACTGAATCCTTAGTGAGAATCTACAGCAAGAATACACATTATAGACATAATATTAAACTGACTTTTACAAGAAATTCCTCTGAGAGTGTGTTGTTGTGTGCCTCTTGCCTCTTGTGGCGGGATGTCAAATGACACAGTTCTCAGATCCACTTTCACAATAGAATCGGTGCATGGCAAAATGAAGAAAATTCCTGCCGATATACAGATCAAGGTGCAGGTATATGAGAGTTTTGCTAAAGCTAAAGAAAAAAGTAGGACAAAAGTAGAATAGACATGATTACTACACCTGGTCCTTTTGCCTTTCGGTCCGTGATCCGGCCCAGCCTGAAGATGACGGCCCGCTCGTACTCCTGAACAATCTGCAGTATTGGCCGCAAACAATCAGTTCATGTTCTTGTTTGCACAGAAACGAAATGGGTGATTTCTGGTGTTCAGCTCACTCACCTTAAAGCAAGCCCAGATTGTTATTGGGAAGGTCAAAAAAACAAAAAGCCCTGAGAGGATGACCAGCACCCAGCCGCAGCATCCCAGAGATCCGACCGGCCCTTCAGCTAGTGAGAGAGAAAACTAAGTCTGTAAAACGTGTTAAGAAACAGAAAATGATTTGACAGATTTCTTGATTGTAAAGAAATGCCTGTTTTTTTGTTTTGTTTTGTGGCACAAGTATGCTGCATTTGTAGTAATTAGATATGAAACAAAGATAAAGATAAGCTGTAAAACAGCTGAAACACTGAGTCCCTTTGAATCTCGACTAAAAACCCACCTGTTTCGAGTTGTATTTGAAACGTAATCAATTGCGAATTTAATGACGGCACTTGACTTAATGTAATGCTTTGATTGTTGATTCTATGTTGCATGACTTTGTATTTTTGTTTTTGTTATGATGTAAAGCACTTTGAAATGCCTTGGTGCTGAAAGTGCTATACTAGTAAAATTTGACTTGATTTGATTTGATTTGATAAGGAGGGTAAGAAATGCAGTTTGAGTCTGAAGGTTAGTCTTCAAACCCTGGATGACTGTGTTGAGGATTCATAGCCTCCATACATGGGGTGCTTCTGCTACATCAAGTGCCACCTTGGAAATGCCTACTTTAACAAAATCTGAATCACTGCACAACTGCCAATATACAAAAGTAATATTAGAAGTTGGACTTTAGCATTAAACATTAAAGCATTACATTTTTGTTTGGACTGCATACCAAAGAAATGTTAATGCTTTATTTGACAACATGTTTACTTGTGACCTAACTGCCACTGACAGTTACAAGGTGTGTCGAAGGTTTATTTTATATTATTATTGAGATCATGACAGAGCACCCCCAAACAAAAACATTTGTGCAAAGAGCAATTATTAAAATGTTGACTTATGCAACATGATCTCTGGAGTAAGGCTTTGTCGAGAAAGGAAAGTAACACACAACTGGTGCTGCTTTCAGCTTGAAGTGATAAGTGCATTTCCAGATGAGAAGCAATGAGGATATTTTCTTTTATGTTTGTTGTTATCAGAGAAAACACAATCACACATTGATGGAAAGTTTTATGCATTGCGGCTCTTGCTGTGTCAGCCCCCACACGGACACATTTAAACCAAAACCACATTATACCAAGTCTCAGGAAATCAGTTGAACAAAGAAAAAGCTTCCTGTTGTTCAAAACTAGAGAAAATTTCCCAGCTGCAAATTAAAAAAAAAAAAAAATCTAAGGGACAGTTATTTCTTTATGGGCTCTCAAGATCTTTCGACGCAAACACAAAAAAGCTACCAGGGTCTAAAATGAAATGTTGACTTGCATCACATGCTGTATTTGTGAATCTTAAGAAACGCAGCAAACCCTCTTCTTTTTTCACATGATCAAAAAAAGAAAGAAAACAGGATCATATTGTAATCAGTTTCAGTTTTATAGATAAGCATTTTGTGTATTTTCAAATACTGTATAGACAATCGCTCTATTGTATTTTGTGGAAAGAAGCACGTATCTAAAAAACCCAAATTTACATACTTGTTAGTCAAAGCTCTGAAAAACAGGGTTTCTTTTTGCTTGGCTTCACACAGTGTAGAAAATGCTAAGAGAAACTTAAGAAGCAAATAATTCTCAGTCACATGGATTCAGTGACTGTTTATCTTAATGACATGTGATTTCTGTCTCTACGCTGATGGAGTTCTGCTTTCCTCTGGGTTAGGTCGCTGCTTTTTATCAACACAGGCGTGTTCTTATCTATTCATGAAGTACGCTGAACTCCTAATGTCATAATTAACAGTGAAAAACATGTCATGTAACATACAGAACACCTGGTCAGGATTACTTAAAATCTTTAATAACCAAATAAAAAAAAAACCTATTTGTAAGTAGTGATAACAGCTACACTACATGACACAGACTGTCAAGTCACGTTTAAGCATGCATATGAAACAAACAAAAATAATATTTGGCTTACATATCAGCGTGTCTTTGCTCACTCCTCTCCTCTTCTGGCTTTCCATCTGATCCTCCATTTCCATGTACTGCTCAGAGTTGAGTGAATTCCCTGGAAAAATATGCTGGAAGGGTTGTAAAAGTGCGTCTAACCAAGAGGAAGTGAGTCAGCCTTTTAAAGCTGCAACACGGCAATATCATGTTCCTTAATGTGGAGGCGTGGCTTTGACTGTGAGCTGATCATCAACAGAGTGGAATCATAAAACTTAAACCAGGTCAAAAGACAATTTTGTTGCAAAATGGGGGAACTGAGAGAGCACAGAAAAATATTTTTTTTGCATAAGTGTTACATACAAATAATCTTTGAGTTATTTATACAGATACAATGACAGATAATTGCATATCCACAATAGGTGTAACAAGTTAATTATATAGGCACAATATTTCCAAGTAGTGTTCACTCTATCGTGGTGTGCATAGAGGTTTAGGTTACACATTTTCAGTAATAAGTACTTTCAACAACTTCCCAGGAGATAATGGAGTCAAAACAAACTGTATGTTTTGAATAAAGTTGATTATGTTCAAATATATTTGAACATTTACAAAAGGTTTTAGAAACCTTTTTCTAAAAATATATTACAAAAAAAATGTGAACTATTCAGAAAAGGTAAATATTAATAGGGAAAAGAAAATATGATGTATTTCAGATCCTCGTCACAAATATAATATAGAAAATTTCAAAGAAACGTAACTGCTGATAGAGAAAGAGGATATGAAATACATAATATTTTTGTTTCCCTATTAACTTTTGCCTTTTCTGAACTGTTCATGTTTTTTTGTTTTTTTTTTAGTTTAAGTTTAGTTTAGTTTACTAAAACCTTTTTTAAATGTACAAATATATATAAGCATAATCAACTCTATCAAAAACAAACATAGTGACAACACATTCATAAAATTCTGGTAAATGTTAACTACAGATACAGCCTGGACTTCTAAGTTCAGTAGTAAATAGTTGTGCCCATGTTCTCTGTATTTCATTAGGTTTTTGTGTCTAAAGTGTACATAAAATCTGTCATTTAAAAAGTTCATAAAAAATGTCAGTTATCAATTAAAAATATTTGTGAAATGACAATAACACAATTTCAGATGAAAATCCTAATTCTGTGAAGCTTTTTAGAAAACTGTACGCATATCTGTGGGAGAAAATGTTTAGTGATTACAATATTTCTTTTGTTTGGAAAAGGTGAGAGTAATCAAACACTCGTGGAAAATAAAGATGAGTGGAAATAGATTAAGGAATCATGTGAGCGGCAAACCTTGTGACTAATCGACACCTGACTGGTCACCTGTATTGAGCAATAGCACTGATGTTGATAAGTATCATAAAGGTTGACAAATTATGAGTATTGCATAGGCAAATAAAAAGTTATATGTGTGGGAATGGATGTGATGGTGGCAACTTTCAGGAACTTAGAATTTTTAAGTTTACTTTTGTTGTTGGTGTGCTATATTATTTATTTTCTAGTTTGATTCAATAATGAGGGTCCATCTGAAAATATGGCACGAGTTTATGGGGTAGGAGTATTTTACTTCCTACTCCTGTGTCTTGCATTCCTTGTTCATGTGTGTGATTTTGTATCATCATGTTCGAAATAAATAAAAAATAAGTAGACAGAAAGACAGACAGATATATAGATGTATATGTATGTCCAACATGTTCTTAATTCAGATAAATAAAATAAATAAATGAAAAAAAAACATATATCATACTTTATATTTCATTTAGGTTGGGTAATTTTATTTAAAGGGTGCCTGGACAGTCAATGCAACACAAACAGAAACAACTACAGAAACTAGATCACTGAGAAAATGTGGAACATATGCAAATACAAACAGGACAAATCTAAATTAAAATGTTCATCATTTAAGACAATCTGTCAACTGTGTATGTGCATGGCAAAGTCAATAAACATAATTTGTTCCTGTTATTTAAAAAAAAAATGGTGTGAACAATTCATAAACACATCAATCAACTTGTGAAGAACATAAACATCAGCTTCTTCTCAATAAACGATCTGATGATCATAAAGTGAAATAATTTAATCAAATCAAAAAGTAAAACTCAGCTGGAAGCCTTGAGATGGTTGTGAATCAAAACAGTTTAACAGTTTAGGTGATATTCATACAGACAGTTGGGTTTGGGACAGTGCTTCAACACACAGACAGATACACCCAATACATGGGCTACAACTGTCACATTATTTAAGGTCACCCACTGCTGAACCAGGGACAATGATGACAGCATCCTGCCAAAGCTAAAGAGCTACTCCTTTCTTCATTTGAAAGTCATTTAATTCAATCCAATCAAATTTTACTGAATTACTGAGATAAATTAGCATTTCATTGGTAATCTACATTATGTGATGTAGCTGTATATCTGGTCAAATACTACTGTTACAGTACAGGAATAGTCAGACAAAGTGTCAAAAATAAAATAAAATAAAAAATAGGTGAATGACGGTAAAATACTCACAGATATATACATCAAAAGTCCAAAACTTGACCAAAGCTGCCAAAAATCAATTTTTAAGATGGAACAGTCCCCCTCTTCACACAACAAAAAATATTTACAAGACTGAATCTGTCAAAGAGTGAAAATGTAGCAAACTTATAAAATAAAAATCATCACACAGGACTCAAATCTCTCTGCTCCAATCAGGCCAACCAGGAGGAGATTTATTCAGCAAAGCTGTGTACGCATTACAAGTTCCATTACAGAAGGTCTGCTGCTTTTTAATGGTCACAAGGCCTTTTATAGGATTTCATAAATATTGGTGTCTATTTGGATGTTTTTTTAAAAATTGGAGTTCTTTTCTTCCACTTGTGCAGATCGCTTGGCTCATTTCATGCTGGATTCCTATGAGTGTGTTCAGGAACTGTCCACAGCTGAGGCATTTCAATACTTAGTTACGGAAAAGTGCTGTTTATAGCACTTTTGCGAAATGTTATTTCATATCTCTTCCTGACTTTTCAGGCCTGGGATATTTTATATCACACAAACACATTCTTTCCAGATCAGAATGACCTTGGACATTACACTGACCAAAACTGCACAAACATCATAATTATTCCACCTAAAAATCCATTTCATAAGCAGCAGGTCAGTGGTAAGTTCACATTGTAATAACAGGTAAACGACAGAATTTATGTGTCCATTCGCTTTCCTGCTGAATCATATAAAACAGTTCATCATGATAATGATAGCTATAGTTTTACATTTGTCATATTTTGCATAATTCTGTAATAAATGTTCATAATAATTATTAAAAACAGGCAAGTCAAAGCTATTGTTTCATCTAGTCACAACCTATGTGTTAAACCTCACAACTTCGTTGCTGATATTTACAACTCCTACCTCCTAGTTATTACAAGTATGCCATACATATCCAGACTAGTGTTTCTTCAATTTAGACGCTCCTTCTGTAACAGTGCTGTTTTGTAGTCCTGAGGGATCAAGGCCAGTGACACATTACCTCCTAGGAGAACAGGGAGGGGCAAAGCATCGGGTTCAGGGTCTAAGTTTGAATGTCTTGAACTGCATGTTTCACTGCCAGCCCAACTGGGGGTGTAGTCCTGGTTGGAGAGAGAAGGGGTTTCCAGGACCAGGATGGTAGTTGGGTTGAGGAGGAAAGTTCTCTAGTGCAGATGTAGGATGACCCTGAAACACAAGAAAGTAGCTGAGTTTTTACAAGAGTCTATTAAAATGATAGTCAAATATTTTTGGACCACAGCATACTGTTTTTACGGAACATGCCTGAAGTAGAGCAGACGGCATCGACGGGTTGTGGAGGCCGCTGAGAGCAGCAGCGGAGGCAGAGGGAGGGAAGCCTGGTACTGCAGGGAAGGAGAGCAAGCCAGGGAATCCACTACCTCCAGGAGCCTGGAGCGCGCCGCTCAAACTGGAATGCATAAATACTTCATGAGTGCTTGATGGGAAAAGCTGGCAATTTCCTCAGAAGTGTTATAGCTGAACTTTTTTTAAACATGTTTTATTTTCTATCACAGAAACACAGTTTCATATAACTATACACAGTCTCCACATGTGTGCAATTTATAAATGTGCAATAATCAATACCTAATGCTTTTATGGCTGTTTAATGGTGTTGCATATATTTCCCTTTTGACACATTAATTCTCCGCTTCAGAGAAACAATCCTCAATCTGCACTGCATCGTGTCACTAAAAGTTTCTGCTGTGTTTAAAGAATTACGAGTTTTCCAGCCACATAGTATAATTTTATAGCACAAACAAGTAGATATAAATATATCAAATATGACTAAAAAGAATTTTGACTTCGCAATTGCCTTGGAATTCGGCTTCTGTCTCTTTAAAAAGTTCCCACTCTTTCTGAAACTCTGCATCCAGAACGCTG
>NW_015113468.1:495805-497047 GCF_001443285.1 Poecilia latipinna | reverse complement strand
CTTTATAGTACAAACCACCCTGTAGTTTGTACTATAAAGTATCTATTTTTTACGTAGCTTAACCAATTCTGATGATTTTTTTCTTCAAATCGCTGGATTTTCGCATTTTCCCATTAAAATGCTTGGAAGCGAAGCCTGTGAGGCAGCAGTGAGCTGAGCCTCACCTAGGATTGTGCAACCTCTCGCTAACTGCACTGGCTGCCATTCTATGAGAGGATGCTCCTCCTGTCTGTACGCCGGCAATAAAATGGCCAAAAAACATTTAATATATGGTCTGACTTTCCATAATTTAGCTTATGTATATAATGTACAGTGTTTTTTGTCATCAGTTGTGTGTGTTTCGTGTTTTGTGTGAGGAGGAGTGATCAGAAACGGCAGAGAACAGACTCCAGGAGAGGCAGGCAGTTCTCCTGCCTCATGGCAGAGGGCGCCCATGATCCCAGATATTGTGATTCCACAACTGCAGAGTAAGACACAGTGAGCTAGCCATGGAGCTAGCCACACAGTAAATAAGTAAAGTACAGAGATATATTTGTTTTCTCATCTCTTCCGACGTCAACATGAAAGACTACATTTCTACACTTAAACAGTTTTTTTTTCTAAAGTGGATTTTCAATTGAAGCAGGAGATAATAACTAATGGAAGACCAACACTGGAGCTGAAAGTTTTGCTTCGAGACAGTTTGATGATTCTTAAACGTAGTAGAAAAGACATGCCAAGGATAGACTTGGCTTTGGATGAACGGATATTTTTGTGCATGGATTTAATTGATAGATAAAGGTAAGACAGCAATAAGATCTTTTTTTTTTTTTAATGTGCGTTTTTTGGGCTACAGTTTGTATGTCTAAATAATTCAATAAGTTAGAAGGGGTAGCTAATCTACCACAGCAATTATTTATTCATTAAACATTAAGCCTAAAACATTCTACAACAACAGACTAAATGTTCTGTTCTGTGTGCAAAATAAATTCTTGAATGTTTTTGGTGTTAAATCCTAAAACATGAAGTGGCATTGTTGTCAGTTACTATGGTAATGAGTCTGCGTAGCTTGGCGAATACAGATCACTTTGCTGTGGATCATAGCATGAAATTAATACCTACATTTCTAAGTTTCACTGAGTTAACGCGGCTATGGATGACATGTAAATGATTAGTCTTTTTGCCCTCCAGCATTGTATGCTGCGCGAAATTTGCATACCTTCAATAACATGCATGGTGTCTACCTCACCGTACGTCACTGAG
>NW_015113468.1:486918-489534 GCF_001443285.1 Poecilia latipinna | reverse complement strand
TATATATGACATATATAAAAAATTTTTTTTTTTCCCCCCGCGATGTATATATATATATATATATATATATATATATATATATATATATATATATGTGTGTGTGTGTGTGTGTGTGTGTGTGTATATGTATGTATATATATATATATATACACACAGTGTATCACAAAAGTGAGTACACCCCTCACATTTCTGCAGATATTTAAGTATATCTTTTCATGAGACAACACTAACAAAATGACACTTTGACACAATGAAAAGTAGTCTGTGTGCAGCTTATATAACAGTGCAAAAATAATTATTCCATCAAAATAACTCTATATACAACAGTTAATGTCTAAACCACCGGCAACAAAAGTGAGTACACCTAGGCCTGTCACAATAACAAATTTTGTTGGACGATTGTCTCAAAAAGTTTTGCAATAAACGACAATATTGCTTGAAGACCATTTTAAACTGATGTAATGGTAATGACATAATAATGCAAGCGATATCCTGCCAAAAAAAAAAAAGAAACACTTTATTTTGAAAAGAACACTAAAAACTGGAATTGGTAAACAAAATAAAACAGTAAAACTCTGTCTCCATTAACAAAAAAATGCACACATGAATAAAAACTAAACACAACATAAAGCCAAAGTGGAAATAAAAACTACATTCAGTCAAAAGAGTGCATATTATGAAGTCTGTTTACTATATTGCCCTTCAATAATCAATAGTTTTAGATAGAGAAGATCGACATATCTGACTACATTAACCCCAGTCGCACTACACAATTTTTTGCCCCAATTTTCTCCCTTACAACAATCTTAGAACGTCCAACGATTGTAACTGATCATTCTGTAGTGTGTAGTGTGTTCCGACTGATCGGGTCCACTCGGCAGAACGTCGGGACCACTCTGATCTAAATCAGGCATATTCAACATGTTGGATTGTCTTGGCCAGTTTATCCCTGCAGTGTGTGGGGTTTTCCCCGACTGGGAAAAAAGGTGCATCTTTTTGTAAATTTTACACATCTGGCAATGAAGTATGTGGAAGAGAGAAAATGCTAAAATTAAAGCTGACATTAAGGAACAAAGGCATAAGGTTTGTGGCCATTTCTTGCAAACATCTATGTAATAATTAATAATTATATTAAACACTGTACATGGTTAAATTTATATATATATTACACAAACATAATTATCACAGTTAACAATTTAAGTCATTTAAGAAAATGTATTTACAAAAGGCACATCAATTTTAATTCAACATTATGTACTGAGGGTTTACAACTTAATTAGACATCCATGTAGGGTCCATGGCGGGTGCTAGTCTGCAGTGAACTGGTGGATGACAGAGGCAATGGTATACTGTAGTGAGCAGTTTGAAACAGAAGTCCCACCATGTGATCCACAGGCCTTTCCCAGCTGAGCACAAACTTCATGCACTTCGTTTCCACAGGCACCTCAGCAGAATCAAGTGTAACCTGTTAAAAGGAATATAAAGTTGTTATTCCTATGTTATCAGTTTTCTACTGCCAAGTCTACAACCGCAGGAAAACAAAGTAAAAGAAACTTAACCTTCTAATCATAACCTTTGATAAATATTCATTGGCGAAATGTGAAGTTAATGAGATTATATGATATATATATATATATATATATATATATATATATATATAAAACCCTGTCCATGCGGGATGACGCCTCGCTGTTCCTTAGACTCTGTGTTGTGTTTTCTTTAATGGTCGTCGGAAGGACACCTGAGGCAGAAATCAGACACACACGGCGGTAGAGATCGTGGTTCAGACCGTTTATTCGGACCACCCGACAGCGCAGCGGCTTAGCCTTCAGAATTCACAGCAAACACTCACCGTCAGCATAAGACTCATTAACGCAGTTATTTTTCTTAGTTACAGATACAGCATATATTAAAAATGAAGAAACAGACAAAATGATCCAAAACTAACTACTTGGACATCAAAAGTAACATTTGGCTACAGTGGGTAGCTGGCGGTCAGTATTGCTTACCTTCAGAATTCACAGCAAACACTGACAGTTGTACTCATAGACATCAATACGTAGACCCCTCATGGAGCACTGAGTCATACGTAACAGCGTCCACCATCTTCTATGTGGTATCAGGGCGATCGGATTCGGAGCTCCTTAAGTTCTGTGCTATGTGGACTTGTTTCAACTGTTTTACGAAACAAATTGGATTCATTGGCATTACCTTCCACAGGTAAGGATGAAAGATCAGAATTACTTGACTTTGCAGCCAGAAATTCGCTTCTAAACAACCGGAAAATATTTCCTATGTAGCTAAATTGGCCCGAAATAACTGCTGATTGTTAGCGTAGCAGCTAACGTTTTCATACTGTTTTCTAATGAGAGAGAGCTGATGAAAAACCGCTGTTAGAGGAGAAGTTAATTAAAAACCAGAGGATTTAGTGAGGAAAGATCAGTCAGGATCAGAGCTGGAGCTGCTGTTCTTCAGTCTCAGGGTGCGTTCACACTGCAGCCTGAAGTGACTCAATTCCGATTTTTTGGCAATTCCGATTTTTTTGCCGGAGCCGTTCACACTGCCAGTAAATGCGACCTGTATGCGTTTCTGCAGTGTGAACGGGCCTGAAAGTGT
>NW_015113468.1:476715-482839 GCF_001443285.1 Poecilia latipinna | reverse complement strand
CAAAATTCTTGAATGTTTTTTGGTGTTAAATCCTAAAACATGAAGTGGCATTGTTGTCAGTTGCTATGGCAACGAGTCTGCGTAGTTTAACAAATTCAGATCACTTTGCTGTGGATCATAGCACGAAATCAATATCTACATTTCTAAGTTTCACTGAGTTAACGCGGCTATGGATGACATGTAAAAGATTAGTCTTTTTGCCCTCCAGTGTTGTATGCATGCGCGAAATTTCCGTAGGTCCAATAACATGCATGGTGTCTAAGTCATAAGTCAATGCCTCACCAGCAATGAATCTCACCGCACTTCACTGGTTAGGTCGCTTTTGAATCGGATACGTATCGGATATGGGTCACATTCGAAAAAGAATCCGACCTGTGCTGTTCACACTGCCATGAAAAGATCGGATACAGGTCACATTACGTCAAAAAAATCGGAATTGGGTTACTTCAGGCTGCAGTGTGAACGCACCCTCTGTTTCAGCTCAACTTCACCATGTTGGTATTTAGCTATAAAGATGCTACGAGTCAGAGCAAAATATGCTGAAAATGTCTTTGTCTGAATGTGAAAGAAACATATACATATATCGTATATATTTTCTATTACACTTTTGGATAATTTATCTTTTATCCTTGGCTTTAGCCTGTGAACCAGGACGTCTCACAAGTCATTGAGTTCTCCTGGTGTGACCAGCAGACTGAAGCCCTGCCTGTGACCAATGCTCCCAGTTTAATAAATGTTTTATTCTTTGACTTTTTGTGTATTTTAAAATATCTCAATCTGAAGTATTAGTGTATTAATGTAGCTTATATAATGAAATAAAAAATAATTTACTCTGTTGGAGTTATTTTCACTCTTTGCTGTCAATAGCAGAGTTGACATACTGTAGTAAATATTTATTCTCTGGAAAAAAGTAAGAAAATATGTAGTTTAATGTTTGACAATGACTGGTTTATAAATCAAGTCATTTCTCAATAATGTATAAAAAATAAATACAGGAAAATTATTTGTTTCTTGTCTTGAAATGTTAATGTACATTAAATTATGGAATATTATTATAGCAATTATGGATATATTCTTTAATAAAACACTGTAAAAGTGTGTCTGTTCATCAATTTCAATATAAAAATTATCAGAATAATTTCTATCAAATAAAACGTTGTGCTCTTTACTCAGAAATGCCCCAAAACAATTAAATAATCACATCAAAAGTTAGAAATGCTCTCTTTAGTAATTTATTTGATTGCCAAATATATTAATGTGTGTGAGAAAATGTGTCAATGGCAAGTATTAACTTAAAATACTTTGTAAAACGGCATTTTATAAAGTTCGGTCCATTTACTTGTATTACCTTACTGGAACATATTCCACATTCAATATGGCAGACGCTGTTACGTATCATAGCAACGGGCCGGCCCGCTCCATGAGGGGTCTACGCATTAATGTCTTGGTTGTACTGCCAGCGCACAGTAACAGACGCCAAGTACGGCGCTCTTCAACGGACACACTTTACCAACTTCCACAACCCAAAGAACAAATCCAACATTTTGGTGACATGCGCTGACATATTTAAAGCACTGTACTACATATATAGCTCATCACATTTCTCCAATGAAACGTTAATATCTATCTATCTATCTATCTATCTATCTATCTATCTATCTATCTATCTATCTCTGAGCGTCTTCCTACTCATGGCATAACCGTCAAGTTTTGGACTTGAGACTAGGGGAAATGTCGCTACTGAGCGAGTGGTGAAACTAGCGTTAGTGAGGAGGGGTTAATACAATAATGCATTTTATCTGATGGGTGGCAACCCCAGTCTATACCATAAAAATCTGATTAGGATTAGATCCTAAATACGTTTTATTTCCAAAACAGAAAGGCTACGTAATGTTAGCCAGCTAACAAATTACTATTGCTATCCTAGCATATCAACTAACAGCTAGAAAAAACCAAAACACGTACCTTCGTAGTCACACTGGTATCATTCAGAGAGGAATTTGTCCAGTTTAGATTATGTTGATGAAGAAAAATTGTTTGCAAATAGTGATATATCTTCAAATCGTATTTGTGGCAGCTGCTTTAGAGTCCAGAAACAGCTTTAACTCTACATACAAGATACACTGTATCGAGTCAAAACAGATGTTGTCTGACATCATGTGAAAAGGTTCTGTACTAGGGTATGTTTTGACCTAAACAATGTAATGAAGTAATCTGGCGAATGACTCAAAGCTTCGTGCTAACGTCTAAGTGTCAAATAAACGCAAATAAGTCTGATTAAAATAACAATACTAATGCGTCCGTGTTGATAGCTATAGGGGGGAAAAGATCCATCATAGCAGCCTCAGTAAAATCCTTAGCTCCCCCTTAGCACCTACAGGAAAAAAAAATTCTGGAGCCTTCACTGAGTGGTCACATGACATTTTGGAGGGAAAATGACAAGCAGTGCTCAATTTGGACATTTAGGGGTGTAGTCTCTTAGGGGTGTACTCACTTTTGTTGCCAGTGGTTTAGACATTAATGGCTGTATACAGAGTTATTTTGAGGGAAGAATATACATTTACACTATTATATAAGCTGCACATAGACTACTTTTCATTGTGTCAAAGTGTCATTTTATCTGTATTGTCCCATGAAAAGATACACTTAAATATCTGCAGATGCAATATCTGCAGGTGTACATATGTATGTATATGTATATACATATACATACATATGCACACACATACACACACACACACACACACACATATATATATATATATATATATATATATATATATATATATATATATGCTTCAGCCAGACTATAACAGTTGCATGATTTGACATTTCTCCACAGTATTTCATAAAAAATGTAGTGTATTGAATGAAATAAGCAAAAGTTAATTAAGCTAAAGATGAAGTAAAAGTACAGTTCAGAACTTGGATATTTCCAGGACAATAATTAGCAATTCAAGATGGGTGGCTGAAGGAGATCTTTCCCAACGAAAAATACAGATATCTGGAGTGTTCACTCAAAACTGTTGTCCTATAGGGTTCCTGGTTGCTGTGACCAGAGGTTGTCCCTTTGAGCACTTTCAGGCTCAGATAGGGTCAAAAGGATGACTTCACTAATGAAGTTTGTATGTTTGTGTTTAGTATTCTGAAGTGTTTTGTATCATATCATGCTATGGTGGCAAGGGGACGAGGGTCTACTTGGGGGAAATTAAAAGGTCAAACCTGAAATATGTGTGCACAAAACAAAATTATTTAAACAGCTTCTTATAATGTGATTGGTGTCTTCAACCAAATAATCTCACTTGGAAATAAAATTCCAAGTGAGAAAAAAATAAGGCAGGGATAGTTTTCCTGCAGGAGACTGAACTGATGAATGGAGAACACAAAAAGCTTAAGAGGAATGATTGTAATTAAGTATTCTCTGTGCAGTGGTAATGTCTGGACAAGTCTCATTCCAAAAGACATGTGACATGTGACAAGAAGGATGAATTTGTTTTGACTAAAGGAAGATTTGTCGACAATATGTCAACTGTAAACAAGCCACAAGCTCAGAACTAGCTCTTGCCTCGTTCCTAACTTATAACCAAAAGTTAGGAATAGTGGTAAAATAAGTACATTACCACTATTAATTCTTAAACTTTTTTTTTCATATGCTTTTTTTTTGTTGGTCTCAAAGCCATGGTTCATCTATACTTTGCGCTGCCCTTGCCTAACAAGATGGTGTATCGCTGTCGGTTCGGGGATGTGGGAACTATGTATATAATAGTAAATAAAAATAGAACTGCAAGAAGTAATTAACGGGTTCCAAGCCCATCCCAGGCTTGATCCTCCCCTCTCCGCACATTCTGATCCTATAGCATTCCATCAGCCTGATTTCATTGTGTGTAGACCGAGCGGGAAGTTTTAAGGACAGTGCTTACTCCTTTTAGGTTCTACACAGTGAGTGAAATAAATACTTTTAAAAAATCAGAGTCATCAAGAGATTACTGGAATATTCTCGGATGGTCATGTCTTCCTGTGAAGTCATACTAAGTTTCAAAGTTCCTAGTGGTGGTTCAGTAAAGGTTAACTACCATTTTATACCACACACAGCTTGGTAAAAAAAATATATAAAATCCATATTTCATTAAGAAAATACAAAAATATTCTCATACAAGTTTCCATCTGGGGGCTGCACAGTGGTGAAGTTGGTAGCACTGTTGCCTTGCAGCAAGAAGGTCCTGGGTTCGATCCCAGGCCTGGGGTCTTTCCGGGTACACCCTCGTCCTCCCCCAGTCCAAACCACGACTGTCAGGTTAATTGGTCTCTCTAAATTCTCCCTAGGTGTGAGTCTCTGTGTCTGTCTCTGTATTACCTGGCAACCTGTCCAGGGTGTACCCCACCTCTTGCCCGAAACATTAGCTGGAGATAGGCACCAGCACCCTTCTCAACCCAACTAGGGACAAGAGTGTACAGAAAATTGATGGAAGTTTCCATATGTAATAATATATAGATATTTATCTCCATACCCCTAGACCAGTGGTCCCCAAACTTTTTCCTGTGAGGGCCACATAACTTTTCCCTTCTCCGGTGGGGGGCCAGAGATTGTTGACGGGGGGGGGGGGGGTGGGGGGGGGGGGGTTCGTTTCTCGATTGATTTTTACCCAGAAAGCACATGGGCAAAACCCATGAGTGAAACGGGGACTAACTAGTATATATTCCATTGAGGGAATGTCACTTTAACATATTAATTTCTCATATGTTAACATAAAGGCTCTTTTTGAAGTATAAGTTGCTACTTACAGGCATTGCTTCGAAGAATTCAACCTGGAATGCGGCGTTCATAACAGACACGTGTGTTCATCTGCTCTGCCGCTAGCAAACAATCGTACTGATTAAATAACATAAAAGTCAAGCAGTTCCCTAAAAAGTCCATCAGATGGCAGCAATCCGCCCCACAGTTTACAGGACACACTTCCTGCTAAAGAGCCCCCTGGTGGTTGAAGAAAAATCCACATATAAACCGGAAAATACAATAATTGAAAAAAAAATCCGAATGCTCTCTGGTATTGTTCAGGGGGCCAGACCAAATGTGAAGGCGGGCCGGATCCGGCCCGCGGGCCGTAGTTTGGGGACCCCTGCCCTAGACTGAAAGTTTTCTCAATAGAAAATTGCTAAATACCATTTTATGACACAGAGCCAGGTTAATAAATTTGCAGACATTTCATAATCCACAACAAAATTGCCAAAAATATTCTCTAATAGAATAGTCTACTTTTGGAATCATATTAGTGTATTTCAATGTCACTAGTTCCAATGGTATTTTAGTACAAAAAAAATTTATCTGTCATTTTGTACCACACTGGGCCAAAACATATCTCTGAATATGTCTTGGCCCAGCTAAAATCCAATAATCATTAAAAATTCAAACTTTAACAAAAAAATTCCCCTAATTTTCTCACACCACCATGTCTATGAACGGAATAATATTTGTACTTCATGAAATCTCTATACTTAAATAATTGTTCACTTTTATTGTACAACATTAGCAATACTGACCTACACTGTGTGCACAATTATTACGCAAGTTATAGTTTTGAGAATTCATTTTATTTTTGAACAACTCCAGAAGTCTTGGTCAATCCAAAATGTTAAGAACCTCTTATACCTGAATATTTAAGAAAGTAACAGTGAGATTTTGGCTTTCTTAGGACAGTGTTATTGGGCCACTATTAGTGTGCAGAATTATTATGCAACGTAGAACTCAAAATTGATAAACATTTCTGACATTTGAAAAATAAATCAGTGACCATTATAAACACCCTTATTTTCATTAACAGTTATAAGCCTTCCATTAATGGGGTCTATCAATTTCTTGATCTGTTGACAATATTTTTGTGCAGCAGCAATCACAGCCTCCCAGACACTGCTCAGAGATGTGAACTGTTTTCCTTCACCATAAATCTCCTGTTTATGAAGGGCCCACAAGTTCTCAATGGGGTTTAAGTCTGGTATGGAAGGGTGCCAGTTCATTATTCTTTTGTCTTTAAGGCTTTTACTGTGTGATGGCAAGCCACACAGGGTGAGATCCACATTTCATTAATAGTTACTTTTCACTTTAGTTTGTTTTGTAAGTTTAAGTATT
>NW_015113468.1:465942-475874 GCF_001443285.1 Poecilia latipinna | reverse complement strand
GAACCTTTTGAGGGATCCTTCTGGATCAGGATTGTGTACCCTTCAGTTAACCATTCAGGGTGAGTCCCATTTTGTAGCAGCTGGTTCAGTTGAGCTGCCTCTGCTATTCTGCTCTATTCAAATCACACTTCCAGCAGTGAGGAGGACATTCTGGACAAAAACCTAACATCTGAGGATGTTCCACAGTGACGCTTACAGATGATACATAGCTGGTGGACATTTTTATAATGTCTCACAAAGTGCAGTTTAGAATAGACTGAAGCATAAGCATTCAAAACTGCAGTGTTATTTGTGCCTGTGCAGGTGATAATCATAATTATACATAAGGACCTATCAAAGAAAAAATGGGTTCTTAAACTTCAATTCAAAGTCATTATAACATTTCATCAGCTTTTTTTCACCACCACATTCCCCCAATGATCACCAGCCTCCCCCCACAGTCCAACAACATGACTGTCAGGTTAATTGGTTTCTCTAAATTCTCCTTTGGTGTGAGTGTGTGAATGGGTGTTTGTCCTGTATGTCTCTGTGTTGCCCTGTAATGGACTGGCAACCTGTCCAGGGTGACCCCGCCTCTCGCCGATTGGCTATTGAAGATAGGCACCAGCCGCCTCATGACCCTACTGGGGTGGATGGATGGATGTGATGTTTCATGGGTAGAACCTTGTATACAAGCATTAAGGTGCAGCTGTGATTTATAAAGAGGAGATAGCTGTCAGATGTGTATGCACATGGTTTTATAAATTTGGATTTTTTTAATGCCATACACCATTTTCAGCCTCTGCATGCAAGTTGAATTCATACATCCTATGATAGAGTCTCATTTGATAAATGATAAATACATTTTATACATGAGACTCCAGATATCTTCTCATACGGAAATCTTTACTTTTATTTATTTATTTAATAATTTTTAAAAAATAATTTAATTTTGCTTTCCAAAGCTTCTTGTGATGCAGTTTTTTTCTTTTGTTGAGAAATTGTGTTGTTTTGTTTAATCTGAAAAATGATCATCTTGAAAACATTCTGCTTCAATACATGAACATGTTCAGACATCTTGTTTTGCAAGTCAATTGATGGTTGATGAAAATGACTCCTGACAGACTGCAATATGCACCAACATGCAGACAGACAGACAGACAGACAGGCTTATTGGTCGAAGACAAACAGATAGAAGTACTGCAGAACAGATGCTGGCCGATCTTTTCTCATCCCTAGGGCAATGGACAGATTGGTCACCATGGTTACAGGATTAAGTCAGCATAAGACCATCAGAGCTATAAGAGGATGCATATGTATTTACAAAATGATGCTATGATTATGATGTGTGAGTGTTTGTGTGTTTATTTATCAGACAGCTTCACAGTAACATTTGGCTGTGGTCAATATGGCAGGAGATGATAATGAGAACTGACCTGAGGAAAGTTAGAGATTAATAAGTCAGGGGAAAATATTCTAGATTAGTAATAAAATTCTACCCATCCTCCAAAAATAAAAACACACTGATGGGAAAGAAAAGAAATAATTTCTCTTATGCTGGGCAGACCCAGTGTTCTTCATATTAAAGCCTCTTTCTCACATGTTTTGCAATATTAAGCTTGGCAGCATGGTACTGTGTTTTGACTAAGCAAAGATAAATCCAGTAAGGAATCTTGTCTGCCTATTCCAAGGATCCATATCTGTATTTTAGGAGAAGTGTAGAGAGAGCTGGTGGACCTGTCTCCGTGGAGTGGTACAGTCATAAGTGTGAACACATCAAAAATGATCATGATTGTTTTCATAAAATGAAAAGCATTACATGAAACCCTGAGGATGATCTTCATGTGACAGCAATGCAACTCTTCGGTTTGGCTGAGATGTGCAGAATGCAATGGAATGGAGAGAGTATGGAGTATGGGTACCAGGACTGGTTAGACACAAATGGGTCTGCTTGTCAGACCCACTTACTGTTTGCGAGTGAGCTTAATTTTATATAAAGTAATGCTCACTCAGAAACAATAAGTATTTTGTAAGCAATTACTTCATAAATATAAGCCATAAGTACATTTTGTTGGTATTTTAGTAAGGTTAACTAATTTTTGTAAGTCAGGTAGCCAATGGATTCTACAGTGAACTTCTACAGATGAACATTCTCAAAACAGAGGATATACATCTGATATAAATCAGAATCAAAATGAGGTCAGCGTAGCGTCAGTTTTGTTCTGTGTTGTGATTGAGGGCAATGATGGTTCTGTTCCAAACTTTTTTGCAGCAGTGGATGTGGTGTTGAACTGGAGTCACAGAGATCTCTTTTTCATTTGAGGGAAAAAGTGGTGGTTGATAGCCGAGGGAAACTTCAAAGGGAGAAAAACCAGTAGCTGTAGAGATGAGAGAATTATGCGCATACTCGACCCAGGGGAGATACTGACTCCAATCTGATAAATTAGTGAAAGTGAAACATCTGAGGGTGGATTCGAATTCTTAGTTCATGCGGTCTGATTGTCCATTTGGGGTGATAACCAGATGTGAGGGTGACCTTACCTTCTAAAGCTGAACAGAAATGTTTCCAAACCTGGCTGGTGAATTGTTGACTACGGTCAGAGAGGATTTCTTGAGGAATTCCATGTAAGTGGAAAACATGTTTATCAAGGAGTAGTGCAATCTGGAAGGCTGTGGGAAGTTTTCTGAGTGGAATGAGATGACATGATTTAGAAATAAAAGCGGAGTCAATGNGGNTNTGTTCGCAACTAGAATCAATCATAATGTTCAGAGCAAGAAAATAACTATTGTGGAACAGTGTAGCAGGTAGCAGTAGGCAAGAAGATTTCTTTTCACATAGATGGTCAGCTAGTCTCCTTGCATCTACTGGCAAACCCGGACTTTTGGTCAAACTGGACAGATGGAAATTAAATGACCGGGGGATCCACAATAGAGACAGAGTTGGGAGGTCATTCTGTTCTGCATCTCCTCAGGAGTCAACTGAGTGTGACCAATCTGTATGGGCTCTGATGCAACCTGGTTCTGCGGAGGAGACGGAGGGCGAGTAGGTGTAGTGGGAGAAGACAATCTGACAGATGTGCTCTTTTATTTCTTTCCTTGGTTCTATCACATATCCTGTTATCTAGCCGAATAGTTAATCTAATTAATTCTTCCAGTGTTGCAGGTTCATCCAAAGTTGCTGGTTCATCTTTTAAAGGTTCATTGAGTGTGTGAAAATACGCACTCTTTAAAGCAGATGCACTCCAGCCTGAAGCTGACACTTTAATTCTAAAATCTATGGCAAAATCTGCCACCGATCTCTGTCGATTGTCTATAATCTACGGGAATTGGATGTTTTGTCGGGTTTTTGGTTAAGAATCTGCTTAAACTCCTTCAAAAATTATCAAAAGTGCAACTGAAATTAGATGGAGTAGGGAATCTTGCTTCTGCCCAATCTAAAGTTCTGCCAGAAATTACATATGCAATCTTAGCGGCTTCATGAGAGAAGCTTCTCGGGGAATGATTGAATACTAGAGAGCATTGACGAAGAAAACCACCACATTGATTAATATCACCTGAGAACTTTTCTGGAGTAGGTGGACGGATATGTGAAGACGTGGAGTGGACCGGTGGCTCTGGAGTGGAAGCGGGAGCTGAAGCTGGAGTGGAGGACTTTTGGAGAAATATTTGTAAAAAAAACAAAAATAGACAGTTCTTCAAGACATTGATTTGTTTCGGTTTGGCGGTCACACAGGGCTCGTAAAGCAGTATCATGGGATTGGATTAGTGAGTGTTGTTCTGCCATAGTCCTCCTGAGGGCGTCTGTGGGGTCTGATTGTTGGCCTGAGTGTCCTGTTATGTTGGGTTCATGTCTTTTGACCCACATCTGATTTCCACATACATTGGAAATCAGATAAATAAAATTTATTTTGAATAAAGAAGAAAATGTGAGATGTGTGGTTCTTGTCCTGTGGGTGGGAAGCCGGGGTCACCAGAACACTGAGGGTAGTTGGAGAGAAAAGGTGAGTTGATAGAAAACTGAACAGATTAATTTCTGAGAAATGGAATGACCCTACTTGGTTGGGAGATGAATTTCCGCCAGGGGGAGAAATACTGTGGGTTCCAGGGATTTGGTCTCTTTGCAGGGAGTTCTTGAGATGATCTGGATTCCGATGTTTGGTCTTGACGGAGAGTTCATTGGAGGTGGATGGACGAGGCTTGCGGTGGAGGGCGGACAGGTAAGTTCTAGTGAGGAGGAGCGAGGAGCGGTCCGATAGCCAGTCGTGAAATGAGAAACTGTCAGAGAATCTTCAGCTGAGAAGAAGATGGACTCAGGCAACCGGTGGGTAAGATCCACAGCATCACGAGAAGAAACCAGAATGCAAGAAACTCAGGCTACACAGTGGGTAAAATCCAAGGTGCCACAAGGATGTTTCCTTGTGGCCTGAGAGAAGAGCAACATTACTCTATGATTACTTGAGATAAAGTAGAAAACTCAGAGACTAGACTCAGAGGGGCACAGAGTACAGGATACACTGACAGGAAACTGAGTGTTTGCTAGTTTCCCGTAACTGGCAAACACTCAGGCGTCGAAGTGCTGGCAACCTGCTCCTGATAAACTCCAAGATGACAAGGTAGATTGATCGCAGGTGTGCTGAATCCAGGCAGGTGGCACCCATCCAGGTAGGAGCAGCTTCTTGGCTGAGTGAGACAACAGAGACTCCCCACAAAGACCCAAAAACCCCACTTCCCAACAATAGGAATTTGCTTTGATGTAATGTTGCAAAAGCAAATAAATAAATAAGCAAATAAAATATCCATCCAAGACAAACAACCATGCACACTCACACCTAGGGGCAATTTGGAGAGGCCAATTAACCTGACAGTCATGTTTTTGGACTGTGGGAGGAAACCGGAGTAGCCGGAGAGAACCCACCATGCACAGGGAGAACATGCAAACTCCATGCAGAAAGACCAGGGCCAGGAATTGAACCCAGAACCTTCTTGCTGCAAGGTAACAGCTCTACCAACTGCACCACTGTGCAGCCTAAAATAAAATATGAATATGAAAAAGAAAAATATACAGAATGCATGTGCAGAATAGCAGGTGGATAAAGTGGCTATGTCATACCAGACTAAATTAACTATTTATCAGTCTAAAGGATGAGGGAAAGAAACTGTTCTTGTAGCGGGAAGTTCTTCTCCGGCTGGACCATAGTGTTTTGCCTGATGGGAGGAGCTTAAACAGACTGTGTCCAGGGTGAGAAGTGTTAGTCGCAATCCAACCTGCACAATCTAGAATCCTGGAGGATTACAGGTCCTGTAAAGGTTGGAGGTTGCAGCTGATCACCTTCTCAGCAGTGCGCACAATGTGCTGTGATCTATATATAAAGAAATATTTATAATGATATTGTGTTAGGACTGCACAGTGGTGCAGTTGGTAGAGCTGTTGCCTTGCAGCAAGAAGGTTCTGGGTTCAATTCATAGCCTGGGTTTTTTCTGCATGGTGGGTTCTCTCTGGTACTCCAGCTTCCTCCCACAGTACAAAAACATGACTGTCAGGTTAACTGGTCTCTCTAAATTCTCCCTGGATGTGTGTGCATGGTTGTTTGTCCTGTGTGTCTCTGTGTTGCCCTGCAACAGACTGGCCACCTGTCCAGGTGACCACGCCTCTCACCTGGAACGTTAGCTGGAGAGGCACCAGCACCCCTCCTGACCCACTAGGGACAAGGGTGTACAGAAAATGGATGGATATTGTGTTAAAATATATGAAGCAAGTTGTGAAACAATCAGAGTCAAGAAGGCCTTTTTCTCACGTCTGAAACAAAAATGAAACAACTATTTTGTCACTGCACACAAATTATTCACTCAATCATTACTCAAAGTTGCCATTTATTAGTGTGCATGGATGGCAGACTAGTTGTAAGATTATAATCACACTTTCAAATTGTTTCTCTGACAGAATCACACAAATGCAGCAACAGACACATATTAATGTACTCCTGTGGTGTCATAGATCAATAATGTTTAAAGCATTGCTGTGCAGCCACAGGAGGTTGAGGTGAGTGCTCTGAGAGTGTGCTATAAAATGCCATTGGCCTAATTAAGGATTACTCTGGATGAAGTACTTTGGTTTAAAAAGGCAGAGAAATGGGCCCCATGAGATCTCTCTGACAAAGTGGTTTCATACTGGATATCTAGCTGACTTAAAAAAAGCAAGAAAAGAAAAGCAACTAATATCACATGGTTAAAATACAACACTTGACAGTAGAAACTATCAAATACATTTTAGAAGCTTCATTGTATATCTCATCATTTGGAAATCAATTCCCATAACAATTACGCTTTATTATCCTGAAGAAGACAAAACAAGCATAACTATGGAACCAAACATACCTCAAACATGAATTTCAGTGAAAAATGTAACTATGTATCTGATTGCAGTCATATTTCCTACCTGACAGCAAAGTTTCTGGTGAGCTTTTAGAGCATGGAGTTGTACAGTGAAAATAGATTTCATTGATCCAGAAACTGACATTTCATGCAGAGATATGAAGAAGTATATATTTGATGCTGTTGATAAAGCTGTCAGGTTGTATGTTATATGAAATACTAAATAGAGTTTTCCCCCCAATTGTTTTTAGTTTTAAGTGATGTCTCTCAATATGACCTTTCTGCTGATAGTGGTGGTGGGGTTGGCCTTCCCAAGGGTGGGTAAATCAGTCATGTCCAGATTAAACTATCAGGCAGTCAGATACCAAAGAAAACTACAAGACACCATAATTAGTTCTAGTAATGTAAGAAAGTCATTAGTAAAATTTCCATATTGTTCACCGTCTCCTGGCCTCTTCTTTCAGTAACAGAAAATCTGTATGAGTAATATCTTGAAGCTAGAAGCTCTTTTCTGAACTTTGGTTATCTATAAAATAGTACAGTGCTCCCTTCACACTATTGTACCCAACAAGCCTTGGTGGAACAGGATGCACTATGGGAACCGCTTGTCCCTCTGGGCAGTACGTTCCTGCACATAAATCCCACACAGCTGTACCAACTGCATGCTGTGTCTTTACTAGATTTTTCATGAAACTATGATTCTCAACCTTAGTATTATAAGTATCCCCTCAGCAAACTCTATGCCCTGTTTGTACCACAGAAACTTCAATGACAGAAATAACATCAGTATAAGCTCACATGCCAATAAGTTGTCTCATCTGACTGGATGGAAAAGTACGACTGTGTGTTGTTTTTAGGGTCTTATTGGCTCTAGTTGCCTTTATTTGATAGTGAGTTAACAGGAAAGTGGGTATTGAGAGAAGGGTGAAGACATGTGGCAAAGGTCACCAAGCTGGGAATCAAACTGCGACAGCCACGTCAAGGACTAAGGCCTCCATATGTGGGTTGTGCTTAACCCCTCGCCACCACAGCACACCTGACTGTGTGTGCTTTCAGTGTCATAAAGTCTCTTTAAGAAATCTTGTCATGGCAAAGGAACCTGTGTCATGTGCACAGGTTCCCTTCCTGTGCACATGGCAGGTTGATCTTTAGTTAGTATTGTTACATTTCCAAGACAGTGTAGGATCACAACATCAGAAGACTTTAACTGAATGTGGCTTAAATAAGAGCTTAAAATTAAAATCTTGAAAGCAGGAGAAAATGTGGGAGAAATATTTCTTCTGTTTCATCAGGTATGAATGTGAAATGTAAAAGATCAAGCAGGAGAAAACAACAGCAACTGCTTTAACTATTGTGTGAATCATACTTGTGTTTGCACTGCACAGTGTTGCCACTGATGCCATAACAAATAGAAAGAATACAACCAGGTGACAAGCAAAGAGCCTTTTCTTTACAGGATTATATGATGGCTTATGCTGGCTGGAGGTAATGATGAGTGGGAGGTTTATTTTTAGCAAAAGTATAACGTGAGTGGAGGTGTCTCCCTAAATTAGGGACAACCTGTCAAAATAATAATTCTTGAGGTGGGAATAACTGGCCACAATGTTTCCGGCCCACCAACAGGTGCTCTTCTTATAAGAACTGAAAAGACTGAAAGCAGTCAGGGGATAAATACAGACCAAGGTGGCAGTAATGCACCAATTTTGGTGTTTGCCAATTGCCAGAAAATATCAAAGAAGAAGAAGACGGAGATTATTGTTTTTTATTTTAACAAAACATTTATTTACAATAATTTAACAATAAACTTTACACAATCAGGTCAAAGAATTAAAAAACAAACAATACATTTTTTAATCAGAAATGGTGCACAATACATTCTGAAAACCCCACAGTTGTACAAAACTATTTAAATCCCTGGTGGCTCTGTGGAAACAAAACTCCAACCTCAACCTGTCCTTGATGTTACACTTCCACAGAGCCACAGCATCAAGTTGAGGTCCAGCCTGCATTTTGTCATGTCGAGTTAAATAAATAGCCATTTTGGCTTCTGCAATTAAATAATTTAAAATCCGGGATTTAAAACTAGTGGCTCGACTGTAATGTACACCATAGATAAAAACAGAATTGGTAAAAACTGCGCCACAGAGGCTAAAAATTCTCAATAAAATTTTTTTAAAAACAGTCAACCGTACACAATCCATAAACACATGAAAAACACTCTCGGACAAACTGCAAAGACACTCATTTAAAACCCCAGGACTGATGACTAATAAAAACAAGTTTGTTGCGATGGCGCCGTGAAGAATCCTCCACTGAAGGTCACCAGTCCTTTTCTTTATTGGAGGCTTGTACAAAGTCCTCCACTGTGGATTTTGTCCTTCGAGTTTATTAGTCCATACACTGATTGTCCATACACTTTTGTTGAGAGTTCTCCTGTTTAGGATCTTCATACAACATTTGTACAGTACTTTTGGACCAGTTTTACATAAGTCCATTCCTGGAACCACACTCCACAGGAGGGGACCACTGTCCTCCTCAAAATCCGGATCCAGGAATTTATCCGGGAACGGGTCAGTCGGGTCAGGCAGGTACTCTTTTGTGACGTACTGCTGCAGGAACCGCCTCTCCTCAGCTGTCATCTGCTCATTCATCCGATCCAAGAAGCTCCGCACTAGTCTGGCGGTCCGGACTCCAAGCAATGAGCCAACCTCCTGGACGTTAGAGAAGTCCGGTCCAGCCACCTGCACCAGTTGCCACAGGGTCACCGTCCCGGATCTGGACAAAGCCTCAGAAAGGCCCGGCACGCTGCTGTCACTGATGTCCAGTCTCACTCCACACACCAACGGTTCTTCTGAAAGCCAGTGCAGAGAATTAGCGTTTTTGCCCTGTGAAGTTTAAAAAGAGCACAGCATTTAAAACACCCTGATAAAACTGAGGCAACCCTTTTAACTTTAAAACACTAAAATCAGTTAAAAACAGAGCAGCATCCAGCCCCAGGAAATTTACACATCTGAAAATGCAACTGGCCACATCCTTCCAGACAGGAGATCCTGTCAAATACTTCTCTTGGTAAAAACAACACAGATTGTGGCACCCAGTGTAGACCGTTCCAGAAAAAGTTTACCATCTCTGATTGTATTTTTACAAGTAAACCAGATGGAGGATCTAAAACGGAGAGCTTGTGCCACAGCTGTGATGCTATGAGGTTGTTTTACCCTTGTGCATACGAGGACTGAGGCAAATGATACAAGTTTTATGTGTGGGGTCGGTTGGACACAAGGGTTAAAACCAGCACTCTGTCCTGGTAGAAAATCTGGGAGTGGAGCCACTTCCACTTTGACAACTTATTGTTCATTTTTTGCTCAACATTTTCCCAGTTTTTATTTACAATATCTTTATTGCCTAAAAACACACCAAGATATTTAAAACCGTCTTTCTTCCACACAAGACCCTGAAAGAGAACCGGGAGTCCAACAGACCATTTGCTGACGGCCAGGGCTTTTACATAAATTGCATTACTTCACATGTATCAAGTATTTAATTTTACTCACTAGTTTGTCACCACCTTCAGCTCTGTGTCA
>NW_015113468.1:442790-462666 GCF_001443285.1 Poecilia latipinna | reverse complement strand
TCTGTGTCAACTCCATCAGATGGACTTTTTATTGTTTTTTGTTTAAAATAATATTTGTTTTGTTTCTTGAGAAGCAAAAGTTCCAACATCAGAGGCCTCAGAGTTAAAAAAATAAAGATAATTTCTGTTGTAGGGAACAGTGACACAGGACAGCTGACATGACAACAGACTGAACAAGGCTGAAGAAGCTGAATCACAGAGCTTGACTGCACTAAGGTGAGGACGACAACTTCTAATCCAGGCTGCAACAGAAGGAAAGTTTTACTCTTGGTGTCACCCTTGTGGGCACACACACACACACACACACACACACACACACACACACACACACACACAGAGGAAGTGGACCATTAAAACCAACTGAATGTCAGCTGGGAAAGTAGAAATTTAAGGACAACCACAGGGTTCATCTATGCACAACCACAGTGACAGTGATGCAAAAGATGTCCTTGTGTTCCTTTAAAAAAATACAAAATAGTAAACACACATTGCATCTGAAGGAATAAAATATGCACTCATCATTAAGCAGAAACCCCATGTGTACTGTCCAATTAACTGTCTCTGTGTATGAATGTGTCTGCATGTATCAGGGAACAGTAAATGTCAAGTTGAATGTATGTGTTGCACCTTCTTTGCCAATGTAAGTGAATGGCATTACCTTTATAAAATGTGGCATCTCTGCCTTACTTACATTTTTTAGTGTTGCCTACATGCTAAAATAAACTGTTTGGCAGAATTAGTGAAACAGCAGGCCAGATTAGCTTTAGACATAGAACATATCAATCAACATATCAAACATCAGGCAGAATAGGACTTCAGGGATCCAAGCCTCTATCACATTTGAGGAGACCTAGAGAAGGTGAGCCCTCTCCTGTTAATGTCCAGATCATCTGGGGGTTGTATAGGCTGTCCAGTCAAGATTGACTCATGATTGCTATTGCTAAAACCTTTACAAGACCAACTGATTTTAGTGATGTAGTAGGTGTGAAATATTGCATGAAACGTTGTCCTACATGACTGGCTTTATTTTCTCTTTATGACACTCAAATTTACATGTGGATCACCAAAATTGTCTCCAAGTGTATTTTGGGTAAAACTTGTCACCAACCACCCACCACCATCTTAATCAGTCACTTGTCAACAGATTGCAAAGTTGAAGCATTTTTACAGACTAAGTTAACATGAGTAGCTCTTCGTATTTGCATAAAAGTGGATCGACAAAGCTGAAAGGAAAAAAGAGAGCAAGAAGCAAGTTACAAAAACTGGACACATATTTTGTTTGTCTGATGAACCCGACTTGTTTGTTGGCAGCGATTCAAGCCCACAAAAACTGTCAGCACAGCCAGTGAGTCAAGTTAAGTACTGATAGCAATACTAGCAATCATTATTCACAATGTGTGAGTTAGTTGTAAACTATTGGTGATTGTAAATTCCAGTAGCTTATGTCCCCTTTCTTCTCCTTTAGCGATACAGCGGTGATATCAGGGACTAAAGTCCAAGTTATAGTTACACTTATGAAGTTTGTGTTGAGTGTGTGAGAACCAAGAGAGCGCTATGGCGTATATAGTTAAGGCTTATGTTGGTTGGAACCACCTGCAAGAACATCTTCCAAATCGTCCAGTTTTGTGAACGGTGATGATTCGCGCTGATCCACAAAGGTCCAGAGGTGCACGAGGCTGGGACAAACTGTATATGCAGCAGGGTTGGCGTGCCCTGGCTCAATGCATCAACTATAAACCCAGCTTCAGCAGTTGGTAGCTGCTCCAGCCTCTGAGTTGAAATAGATAAAATGGATGTCAAAATGATCCATTCGCTATCTGCTATCACAAAAGTGGTGCTTGATGACAGGTAGGGATCAGGTGACTACAGGGTTCCAAGAAGAAGATCCACCCTTACCAGCTGTTCTTTGCTCACATCAGTCCGTTCATGTCATGAGCTCCAGTATCCTCTGATCTTCAGTCTTTCCTCACTTTTCGGGTTGCCACCCGACCCTTAAAATATGGAACTGTCCCGTAATTGGCTGTTAAATGTAGCGTCCCGTATTGAACCTATACAAGACGTAATTTGTTCCGTATTTTACAAATGTGGATGTGTAATAATAAAGAAGTGGTCCCCGAGTAATTTATATAGTAGGCTGCCCCAGTCATTGTTTGACTCACAGTGTTAGTGTTGCGATATTGTGCCCAACTGCTTTCTGGGTAACACACACACTAACCGAAACGCTGCCACCACAGCAGCCCACCCCACTTTACACATACAGGGACTGGTCCCTTATTTTAATTTCTGAAAGTTGGCAACCCTACTCACTTTAGGTGGCATAAGTGTTCCCTGCCTTTTCTCTGTCCCATCCAAATTACTTCTCCAATCAGTCTGTAACACTGATTCTTTTCTCAATTCGCTGTTAGCACTCCAGGTGTTCCTGGAGCAAACTGCATTCTTCTTTCTAGACATTGCCAGCTCATTACTGCATTTGTGTCTAGACAGGTTGCAACATGAACTTCTCTGTCAGTAATATGTGCATCTTCCCCTACACTGACGCATGGAATACACTCCTGATCAAAATCTTAAGACCAGTCAAAAAATTGCAAGAATTTGCATTTTGCACTATTGGATCTTAACTATAACTATAACTATAACTATCTGGAGCCAGTTGAGGTGGCTTGGGCATCTGGTCAGGATGCCTCCTGGACGCCTCCCTGGTGAGGGGTTCTGGGCACGTTCCACTGGGAGGAGGACCCGGAGAAGACCCAGGACACGCTGGAGGGACTTTGTCTCTCAGCTGGCCTGGGAACGCCTTGGGGTTCCTCTGGAGGAGCTGGAAGAAGTGGCTGAGGAAAGGAAAGTCTGGACCTCCCTTCTTAGGCTGCTGCCCCCGCGATCCAACCCTGGATAAGCGGAAGAAAATGGATGGATGGAACAATAATTTGATTTGGTTATGAACAACCATTAATAAGGGCCAGGTGTAACCGTTAATAGAGTTTGTAATTTTAATCAAAATGAACAAGTTGGGGTTCCACCAGGATTTTATAGACAAACTGCTCTCAAGCTGTCAATTATTTTATGAATACCAGCCTGGTGAGGTGTGGCATTGTTCAACAACACACTTAGCAAGTTCACACACTAGCATCCTCAAACAGAAAGCAATACACACATAGACAAAGTAAACACAAAGAACTTCTTATTTCTGCAACAGAATTTATTAAGTGAACTCTTCAACTTCCAGTTGAAATACTTGTGAATAAACTCCTTAACTAGGCCAGTAATATTCATGTAAGATATAAAGTAAAAGTGAAAAAGGATAAGAAAAATGTATAAATTATGAAATAATTATAGTAAAAGAAGAATAAAAATTAATGAAATAACAATGCAGTCATATCAAAGTTAATCTTGGATATGCATATGTCAGAATCAAAGTGTGTTTTATGGAATTGAGAATGTGAAAAAATTAGCTTCAAAACGAACAAAGAACATTTGATACGAGGTCAAACCAGTTGACAATGTTAACCAGCAGGGAAAATAAAACATTAGGAGACAATGTATTTCTAATGCTCTGTTAACCAGCCATCACAGTGACAGGTAGAAAGGAGCTCAGGTACATTGAATCCACATCATGTCATCACACTGCGATGACAAAATCCACTGACTGTGACCCCAGTAATTACATGAAATAGAAACAATGAAATTAAAGGATTGCACTTAAAATATGAGTTTTCTCCTGGTCTACAAGGACCTTAACTGTGCACTGGAGTATGAATGAGAGTAATTCTGCAATATCTGTAAGAATCCTGTCTTATTATCTGCATGGTTTCTCCCTGAAACTCAGTAAGTTGCGAGGAATAAGTTCAAGCTTACTTTGATACACAGACATGGATTAGTTGGTAATTATCTGCATGCAGCAGCATTTTTCAACTTACTTGGTTTGTTTGGAAGAAAACATTTTTCCTTTCGGCTCTGGCTAGTTGCTGAACATGACAAAGTCATTCAGCTCAGCAAGCAGCAGATCTTCCTTCGTTAATCAGATCAGAAGGTGCGTTCAGTGTGATGGCTCCCATAGCATGGAATTAGCTCCAGTCTGAACTCACGATGTTGGATCTTATTTCATTGGAATTTTTTCAAGTGGGTCCTTAAAACATCCAATGTGATTCTATCAATCAGGACGGTTGCTGAGTCAACTCCACCCTCCTCATCATGCCGTGGTCTGATCGCTGGGACTTATCTTTTAACAGTCTCATTTATTTTCAGTTCTGTATTAACTCCACCTCTATCATATTTAGTATCTTATTATGACAAATATAAGTAGTTTAATGTTTTTCTGTTTGCTTTATAAGTCAGTAAAAATAGTACAAGAAAACATTTAAACCTCCAAAATTACCAATAAGCCTAATGTGGAGGTTTTTGGACTACAGCAAGAGGCCGGCCATATCTGAAGTAGTTCCATGCAAGCACAGGGAGAACATGCACAGTCCAAATGGAAAGGCCCCCTCAAGGTTTGGACACACAATCTTCTCTAACTGTTGCAGCTCTACCAGCCCTAATCCTAGACTCACAAATGTCTCATTAGAGCTAACTTATAATTTCTAGAAGGCCTAGTGGTCCCAACAAGAACAACTGCCTACACATTGACAAATAGTACACCTGTCACCATTAAGTGCTCTCAGAAAATATGTTGTAAGTTGCACAGAATTAAACAAAGTAACATGACTTGTGTTTCTGACATGTTAAAATTAATTTAGAAAAATGTTTGATAGGAGTGTCACTTGCTTATAAAATCTAACTGCTAACTGGAGAACACTGAAGAACAGAGATATTTTCTGTATCCAATTTTTTCTTGTTTATCGTTATGAGAAAGATGGATGACTTGGTGTCTTGAATAATAAGCTTACTCTATTTAGCTTTTAGTGACTGACAAACAGCTAGTTCTACAAGAAGAGAACCCCTAATGGGCTTACATCTAAATAGTGAGACGATAATTAATTCATCTGATTCAGGTGTGTTGGACCAGGGACTTACCTAAAGGCTGAACACTGGTCCTCAACACCTAGAGTTGGAGACTCCTTTGGCCTATTAAGCCCAAACCTTTTGTCCATGATGCCACATATGTGGTGCACATCGCTGCAAAAACAACATGCTGATAATGGAAGATGATTGTAGTTGTATCTGCTCTGAATTATTTCTCTTCTTGTAGAACTGGCTGTTTGTCAATCACTAAAAATCTCAGTCAGTTCTTTGGTCCCAAACCTCGTGTATTTATTCCTCCTGAGACCCAAACTTTTGCTTAGTTTGCATTTTTTTTATTCTCCAAGTTATATGGGATTTGTTGGAGCTTATAAGTTTAATAACAAAACCCCGTTATGGTACAGAAAGTATTTATTTTATTTTATTTTTTTTTAAAAAGTACATCCCCATATGAGGACAGTCGGTTTATCTTTGCATCTACAAAAATTCTTGCTTTTAAGCTGTTTTCAATGATCCCAGATATATCTAAGCAAAATGTGTGACCAAATATCACTTATAATAAATATTTAGATTTGTAAAAAATTACAAATATTTTCAGGTTAAGCCAAAGTCATGGCACAATTAATAGGGAAATATAGTCCCAAAGTCCCCAAATTAGTACTTCACCTTTACTGACATGGAACTTTACTGCAATTGCAAAAATGTATCAAATTTGCATGCCTTATGAAACTAAATACATGAATGTACATGAGTACACTAGTTTCAAGTGTGAAATATGATTTGGCTTTTAATATCTGCCATTTTCTGCAAGAGTTGTCTTTCCGGTGGGATCACCACCATCTTGTTTTCACTAAAATGCATGTTACATTGTCATGGAACCACTAGAGCAGGGGTCACCAACCTTTTTGAGACTGGGAGCTACTTCATGGGTACAGAGTAACACGAAGGGCTACTTGTTTGATACAGACATACATTTTCTTAGCTCACTCTTAATAACAATAATACATATGTACACATGATTACATGCGGTATGATCATATTAATGTTAGGGATTACTCACTATAGTTGTCAGTAATGATTTACCATGGCAGATATAGTTAATTGCTATTATGTGATCAGAAGTTCTTAGTTCAGAGTTTTAAGTTTGAGTCCCTTTTCTGTGTGATTCTAAATTTCCTCCAAGTGACAGTATGGATTATTGCAGCAGCAGCTGTATACACTTTGAGTTCCTTGAGATTTTCCTTTTAAATAAAAAAGAAAAGAATAATTATTGTATATTTTATTATCTAACCCTCTTTACTATTAAAATTGTGGAGAAAAAAACATTTTGTGTCAAAGCATCTTGTACGTAGTGCACATCAGTGTGAGTCTGTGGGGGTGGGCAGCAAAAGGCTAAATCATATTGGTCAGTTTACTTTTGTTAATTTGGCGCTTTTTCTCTGAGCTAAAAATGAATGAGCTCCTCCCGTTGTCCTAAGATCCGCCTGAGCTTTTTACCCTGCGCGGTTCTGACGGTCGCTGGTTTATTAGCCTTTTTGTGGTTTCGCGAACTGAAAAGCTGACGGGTCAACCGTCAAAAAAAAAAAAAAAAAAAAAAAATAAGAAAAGTTGGAGAGTAGCACAAAACTATCACTGTCTGCACCTAACCAGCACAAACCTAAACCACAAAAGCAGCGGACTTTTTTTAAAATTTTTTACAAACGATGCTAAATAATAGACATGAAAGCAAAGCCTACCCGTCTGATCCAGACGGGGATGTTGATTCCCAGGTTCAGGTGGTGTCAGACATCCAGAGGAGGAGAAAGTGATGCAACGTTGTTTGCTTAATTTTTACTCTTTTGGGGACTAGATTAAATTGTTTAGGTTTCTGAGACGCTCAGTAGATGTGACCCGCCAGAACCGCACACGGTATAAAGCTCAGCCGGGATCCAAATGACCGCTGTTAGAACCAGAGTGGGATCAAACTCCGCTCATTCATTTTTAGCTTACAGAAAAAGCGCCAAGCCACCAAATAAACATAAATTGACCAGTGACATTTAGCTTTGACTGCCCACCGCCATAGACTGGCTACTACAAGACGTTTTGAAAAAAAGAGGGTTTTTCTCTGCACAATTTTGCTAATAGTAAAGAGGGTTAGATAATGAAAAATCCATATTATTCTTTTCTTTTTTTTTTTTAAAGTGGGTACAAAACATTTCATTGAATATTTTTTTGGCAGCGCTCCCTAATAACAATGGCTATTTTTAGAACTTGCTTGCGGGCACCGTGTTGGTGACCCCTGCACTAGAGGATGCTGGTAGTGTCTACTCATGAGCCAATGGGTCCGACTTGAAAAAAGGTGAAGTATCATGGTCAGAAAGGCAAAAATGTAACGTCCACATATGAGGACACATGGACATGAAGATGTTTTTATTTCAGCGTCAGCTAGTTCAGGTATATACACAAAAAGACAAAAGAATGGCTTTATGAAGAAAAGTAATGTTTTTAAATGGCAGAGTTGATTATTTTTAAATATATAAAATAGAAAAAATATTGGTAATCATACGTGATCTAAAAGAAGAAATGTTTAGTTAAACCTCAGACATTGAGGAAAACAGCGTTGTTAGGTTTGTTTAAGCAGCATACGTATCTGGTACAATCTAGTTTCAGACAGTCATTTCTACGTGATGATTTGCAGCTGATTGTGGAAGCCTCTCTGGCCAAGTGACAAAGAGCTTTTCTATATTACTCTTTTAATTATGCACATTGATTCCCCCCAGCAGCAGTTGCCTTGTTTCGTTCCTGACTGTAATACATTTGTGTCTGCTGCATTGATGAATGTATCGTAATTTTAATCTATGCAAGGCAACATCCATCTGACTAATGCAGGACTCTGAGATAAATCACTACAGTCCTGCCCTGAGAGCTACCAGCCATTTCTCTCTCCCTTCCTCTGGCACTGTCAGTACTTGGTCTATTGAGTACATTTTTCTTTATCCACTTTGCTTTCCTTCATTTTCTACAAGGCTTCGCTCAAGCTTTGACCCATCTCATTTGATTTGCTGTGTTGTAGCTCTCCGCTGTGTGATGTTTTTCCTGTTCAATTGAATCATGTGTTAAACGAATAAAATGTTTTCCAGGAGAACAACATCCTGATTCTAGTAGTGTTTTTTTGGTGCCTTTTGTAGTCTCACATCTTGGTCAAATGTTTCCAAAAACTGTAAAAATTCTTTATAGCAAAAACTGCTGTTAACTCCCCCGATCACAAAGTTTCCTCCACATATGAACGCCTTGTATGTGCCAGAACAGTGTGTTCCTCTCATGAACCTGGGTTGGCTTTTCCAGTGTATGTTCCCCATGTAGCTGTTAAATGTTCGCTGCTTCTGCTGTGCCTGGCACGTAGGGCAACAGATGATAAAGATACTCACTTCCAGAAACATCAGGGGGATGTGCAATGTTTGAATAAAAATTTCTTTGTGCAGCATCACCTAAACAAAACTCTTTAAAGTAAAAGTGCCGTCCAGTGCAATTCCACTTGAATAAATTCTCGTTTCCAGCTCAGTCTGGGGTTTCTCCCCTTGCCTTGGATTGTCTCCAGTACATTTTTTAACCCATCTATCTGCGCACAGAAGGAGAGGTTGTGAACGATAACGGCAATTTTCTGTGTTGCTTTACAATTGTTGTCTGCCTGTAGTTTTAACAATGGCAGCAGAGGAAGTGAAGGAAACTGTTCAGTCAGGGTTGGTCACGCTTACAAATATTGAATATAAAACATCTGCCTCATTGAGATCAGCCGGATGAAGAGAAGTGAAGTACGCTGGCTGCCAGTTGTAAATTATTTCATGAACCTAATTTTAAATAGTTTAAATAGTTAGAATAATGTCTTCTTGCCTGCATTCTGAAGGGAACATGCGCCCTAGAGTGGCTGCTGACAGAATGTGACATCGACTGATAATCCAACAGTTGTGTCTGAATTCAGGGGCTACATCTTTCCAAGGCCGGATTTGTAGACTGCTTATGTCAAAGCCTGTCTTCCAAATGTGGCCAACAGGTACATACTTCTTTCCCCAAGATTTGAAGGATGGGTCTGGTGTATCCTTCACGTCCCACCCTATCCCATAATTCATTGCGGGCCCAAACTGGGTGTTCAGGCGAAGCGGCAATGGCGGTGAAGAGCGGCAAATTATTTAGCTACATTTAGAGACACAACATGACTTTTTACAATGTTTGAGTGTAGCTGTGTAAGTCTCAAATATCTGCTTGGCTCATCAATAAATAACCCAATTTCATTATTGCTCCAACATTTTCGGATATATCTGCTCCCGCTGCATTAACAGCCAGCTCTCCTTGCCAACTGGTCGGCACTCCAGGTTCGGGTTACCGGGAGAGAACGCCTGACTCCCGGCACATTGTTTTAAAAACTCCCTCCAGCTTTCCCCAATGAGTTGAAGTTAAACACTGATATCATTTAGTCAGTCTTGCAGCTTGGTTTAACAAAGTATTTCATTTCTTTCTGAGCAAATCAGTTTTTGACTGAGCAAAACAATTTCTCAGATTCAAAACAGAGCAAAATAGATCACAACGAGTAGTTAACGTCCTAAATAAGCTGGAACAGACGAGGCATCTCCAAAAAAAATATGATCCATATTATCTTGGTAAAAAAGACTTCTCTTATAATGTTGAGGATTTACCCAGAGTCGAGGTGATCCACATAACTAATTATCAGGAGCTGTAGAGTTCATATTATAAGAACCAGAAGAAAGATTTCAAAAGCCTGGAAACGTACAATTTTTTAGCTGGTTTTCATCCAGATTTAAGGTGTAAAATTTGTCAGTGGTGGCCGTGTTGTGGCACGGGATATCTGGTTCCGGATATCCATGGACTGGGTATTCCTTGCCTATGGAGGTAGGTAGGTCTCTGGTTAGCAGGGGGAGCAGGGCACATCCAGACTGGATGGTGCCTTGGTTCTCCACAAGAACCAGAAGAATCCTTGGTGTGGATGGTACTCACCAGGGTGCTCAAGTGCTCTTCCAGGGCACAGGTGACCTTACCCCCATATAGTAAGTACATGAGTGCAGTCTCCGGAGGTTGGTCTAGTAACTCTCCCAATCACACTCGCGCTAGTTATAGGTTCCCTCCCTGTGATGGTTCAGTAGGCAACTGCACAACCTTGCTCTACTGAGTTCCCTGTCAGAGCCACCAAAGTGGGTGCAGGGGGACTTGTTTTGAGGTGTTTATTGTCTCTCTTTGACGGGGACTCCGTTCCTAGTCCCCACCGTCACCCATAGATATGCGCTTGGATAACTGATTGTCCACCATCTCTGTCCTCCTAGGACATTGCCAACTCCCCAGTCATACTCTTAAGCCAAGGGACTGACCCGACATTTTGAGTGATCCATCAATGTGATATTCATTAAACAGACATACTTGTTTGTGTCAACAAACTTTATTTATAACTTCAGGCAATGATTGTACATTTGACAATAACAACAGGCACTTCTTGCTTGTGCAGTTCACTGAGACAGCATGCTCTTCTTGAACGTCTTGACCATCCCTACTGTTCACTGCAGTATCTTCACGGAGAATGTCTTGGCAACTGTTTTGCATCAGTGTTTTGACATTCCAAGTTTCATCAAAACTTCTGTGCTCCCTTGGTACCACTTGACCCTGGCTCCCATGGAAAAACCATAGGTGTGTACCTCTTCCAGACTGAAAGTTACAGAAATTATTTGGGCAAACTTGCTTTACTTGTTCGTTTTCCTTCTTGCCTTTCTGGAGAGGGTTGCAGATTTTAATTCAAAACAGATTGCGACATCCACCACCAAGCCGGTGCCATCTTTACTCATGATCAGATCAGGGACAGCTGTCCCAAGATTTTCGTCTGATATTCTCATCTCCTGCTTGACATCCCAACCAAGGAGTCTTGTTTCTGCAGCCAGCAGGTTGCATATCTGGTTATTGTACGCCATTCTGTTTTTCTGTAGTTTTTCACACTGGCTTATCACGTGATAGGCCTTCCCATCCTTTTTGGCACAGTCTGCATGTAGAGTCACTTTTGGTTCCTCCGTTTAGGGTTGTCAAGGTGATCACAGTGTTGGACCTTCACTGGATTGCCAGAATGAATTCTGACTGGTTGAGCCACTTGTGATCTTTGGTCCAACTGTTGCTTATCAGATCATTTCTGAATGAGGCAATACCTCGGCCTTGAGACCTCTGGGAGTGCCACTTGTGGAATTCCGATGCTCTCCACTCGTTTTCTATCCAACTGTCTGTCTGAGGGAAGACATGGTCTGAGTCTCACCAGTGGTATGCTCAAATGAATACTATGCCGTGAAATTGGAGACCCACTTGGTACACCTACCATTATCCACTGGTGCTTATCTGAAACACAAGCAAAAGCCTGCAAGGAAAGTGGGTAAGAGAACAAAATACAAAAACCTCCAAAGGTTGTTTGATCTTGACAAATCAGCGGGTGCATTAATGGTTCTTGACAGTAAGGTAATGAGGGCATGTAAACTCAAAAAACAGTGTGTGGAAGACATATACAACTGTATATGTCTTCCACATATACAGTTGTACAAAGTTGTACAAACTTGTCAGGAGGATTCTGACAAGTTTGTACAACTTGGACTCTTTGGCTCCCTCCAAGAAGCTGATAATGAGCCTCTTCTTACCCCGATTTCTCCCAAAGAAGTTCTGGCTGCACTGAGTGGAATGAAACAGACGGCACTAGGCCCAGATGGTGTCAAAAGTCCCACCTCCTCAAGTGGGCCAAAGATGGAAAGCTCCTTGCTTGTCTGTTCAACTCGATACTGTACAATGGCAAACTACCCAAGCACCTCAAGGGGAGCTGCACTACCCTGGTTCCCAAAAGTTCGGATGAGGAAAAACTCAAATCGATTGAGAATTGGAGCCCTATCACATTGAGTTCTGTCACACTAAGGATTTTCTCAAAACTCGTTTGTGCTAGGCTTAATGAAGCATATCCCATCCACCCATCCCAGAGAGACTTCATTAAGGGTGACAACTGCAGTACAAATCTCATGATCATTGATGGTATCATCAAAAGGGCCTAGCTCTAGTGTTTATTGAGCTGGCCAAAGCGTTTGACTGTATCTCATAAGCACATTGCTAAAGTGCTTGTGGCGAGAAAGGTCAACGTTGGTATATGTCGTCTCATCTCAAACTCTTACCACAAAACATATACCAAGGTGCGGACAAGGAACAGAGAAACTGAAAAGATCCCACTTAAGGTGGGAGTCAAACAGTGAGACCTACTGTCCCCTTGTTGTTTAACCTGTCCATAGATCTCCTTCTGACTTTCCTTGACAAAAGGGGACAGGATATAAGGTGTGTAGTCAAACAATAACATCTCTGGCTTATGCTGATGACTTGGTCATCGTGAGCAACTCCCGGAATGAGATGGTCACCAATCTGAGGATTTTCAAAGAGTTCCTCAAGAATACTGGTCTTGAAGTGAAGATTCACAAATGTAGTGGATTCTTCCTAAACAAAAAAAAGAGATCCACGACTGTGAATAACTGTGATCCCTGGAAGATAAAATCTGTCCCGATCTCAATGCTGGACCTAAAACAGACCACAAAATATCTGGGTGTGGACGTGGGTCCTGCTAATGGGATTGCCCCCTCGGATACAAAAGGAAGCATGCACAAGATCCTTGATTGCATCAGTAAAGCACCTCTTAAGCCTACCCAACGGTTCACCATGCTTACAACTTATGGCATTCCCAGAGTCCTGTGTGGGTGGGGGATGAGCATGGTCAGCATTGCCAACCTGAGATATGCTGATCAGATAACAAGAAATGCGGTCAAGACATGGCTGCACCTCAAACCATCAACTACAGATGGAGTCCTCTACTCCAAGAAAAGAGATTGTGGTCTTGGGTTGCCAAAGCTGGAGAAGCAGATCCCCACCATGCAGCTGAAACGGTGGAGTAAAATGCTTCCTGATCGGGGTGCTCTATCCAGGTCTCCTGGTAGGAGGTGTAGCCATTGCTAGAAATAGGGCTATTATTTCACTGCTGCTTATCTGTTGAGGACAAACAAGGTTAGGCATGTTGCATGGCTGTTGATAGTGCACTGATGCAACAGATTGTACAAAGCAAGCTCAGATTATTTTAATATGTCTGTCAATTCCTTGATGTTTCTTATTGCAAATTGTGTGTCCATTTTATCATGCTACACAATTTGCCCACTTCCAGCATAGAAGTGCTGTTTACCTGCGCTTCATTGAATTTCTTCGCTTGCATTTACTTCTTGCCCTCCATCTGCATTGGGTGACATTGATCTGAAACCCAGCAATAGCATAATGTAAAGCTCAAAAAAATTTATTATACATGATACTCCCCCTTTAAGGCAGACAAGGTTTGTAGACAATCACACATAGCTGCGCAACTGTGTGTGTAATTATTATTAAATAATGTCAGCTTTGGCACTGCTGGAGGACAATAAAAGGATTCAGAGTGAGCGCGTTTAGAGATCAGTCTGACCTGCTGGCGCATGATGACGGATTTGTCAAGTCACTTCAGATTTCCCTGGACCATCATAATTTCAGGGATGGAAACATATTGTCTCCTGTCTTAATATAGCATGAACTTCACTTTTTTTTGTCACTAATGGCTTTTATTTTTAAAGAAATCCAACAGAAAGGGGATGGAAAGAAGGTGGGTGGGGGAGGACATGGAACCAAGGAGCCACGTAGCAGAGTTGTAGTCAAGACCAAGTCAAGACCAGCACCCCGCGCTACGAGACATAAAAAAATTAAGTTTTATCTATCAAAATTGCTTCTCAAATTGATCTGAAAGATCCACATTCCCATAAAACACCAAGATATTAAATACTTAGAGCTGAAATAAATTTAATCAGTAAACATCCGTCCAGAAGAATCGGATCGTTCCTGAATGTCATATCAATGCAGATTTTGGTGACAACTTTTTTTCATCGTAGATGCAACATATGTGTCTCTATCAGTACAGCTAGCTTTGCTAGCATCACGTCCACAGATCTTACCTTTCTTTAAGTTTTCCTTCCAAGTGACGCTAAAAGTTGTACAAGTACAAGTACTTCGTTACCACTGGTAATAATTGATCTCCCCTCTCAGACAGGTGGTTATTCAGCACTTGGTGGGAGTTTTTACAATTTTGATGATCAACCCAAGATCATCAAAATCACAAAAAGTAAAGGCTCAAAATATGTATTGTTTGTCTAATTAAATTATATAAAATGAGTTTACCTTTTCCAAAATGACATATATATATCATTTACCTGGTTAAGTTTAATATTTTGCGTAAATTTGGAATTTGAATCCATTTGCAGTCTGCTAGAGCAGCAACATTTTAATCAATGATATTTAAAAATAACCATAAAACTGGAGGGAGGAAACCTTTTATGCCTTCAATTTGTCTGGAATTGAAGAACTGATTTTTGACACCAGAAAGTTGGGAAACAGAAAAGTTTGAGCAATGCCTTTGTCTTGGGCAAAAGCTATTGCACTTAGCCATGACAGCAAAGTATAATATTTACAGAGAGACTCTTCAGTATGGTCTCTACGTTTAGTAAATTTGATTATTCTTCACACTTAAAGTCTGTGAGGCCCTTGAGGTTTTTGCCTGACTGGCGACTAGTGTTATATCATTTTACAAGCCTTGGACAATGCTGGACACTGTACATTAGCTGCCTGTCTATAGACCTCATGCATTTCTCATTCAACTGAATAATCAGAATTCCTTTCTCTTTTCCTGAATATTTAAATCAACAAATTTCTACTAAAGAAACTAGAACCATATTTTCATTAGACCTCCTTTTCCTTCAAGGAAGATTCAGCAGGGACCTCAGTTAGATTTTAGTGAGCAGTGTAACATCAATTTGTCTGGCTGCATTTTCCCTAGAGGACCTATTTCATTATGGCTTTAGCTGCCTTATTTCCGCTTAAAACTACCTCTCTCACAACAATCATCTCTGAATTTCTCAGAGGAACACACCATGATCTGTGTGTATATATCCTGTTAGTGTGTGTGGTAAAGGGAATTCCCAAGAAAGTGGTATTTCTCCACCTCACTGAACAAGAATAATGAGTTACTGGTCCATTGAGGGTGGGACGATTCCTTGCTTCTCTTCTCTCTCCTGCCGTTATTGCCAATTACTAGCAAGTAAAATGAATTTAATGTATCCTTTAAAGCAACAATACTCAAAATAACTTTGTAATAACTTACTCAGTTAGAGGACATAAGTTATAATTTTAAGAGCTACTACAAGTCAGTGATTGTCAGTAGGATGGACTGACTAATAATCTGTTCAAAGTACAAAAAAATGTTTTACTCCATGTTGATGTTCTAAGCTTCCATATACATACACACACACACATATTATATATATATATATATATATATATATATATATATATATATATATATATACACACACACACACACACACACACACACACACTTGCATTACATTTCATTGGTCAGTGTTTTATCACAGACCTGTCATGATATGGTTTGTGGTGGTGAGTATGAACGCAGGCAGGACCCAGATTGAGAGGTGATGATGATAAGTTTAATAGTAGTAGCTCAAATCAGTCCATCAGTCCAGTCCAGGCGGCACAGCAGAGAACTTAAGCAAAAAGCTTAAACTGGTAGCAACTGACACTAAAAGACTGACAATGAGAGCTAAGCCGACCAGGACTATACAGTTCAACTGGAAAGGCTAACAAACAGACTGACATACGACGCAACAGCAACGACAAGGATCTGACCAAGAACAGAGACAACAGGTGGGCTTAAATACACAGGGAGTAATCAGGGGAACTAGACACACCTGGGAAGCAATCAACAGGGAGCAGACAGGACAACACAGAGACTCACAGGATCACGATAAACACAGAAAAACTCAAATCCTAACAAAAACAAAGGAATGAAACAAACAAACCAACAAAAAAGGCACAGCGCTACTTGCGGTTCTGGAGCAGCAGTTTGCAGACCTCTGCTCTAGCAGCTTAATTTTTATTTCATTATTATTCTTTATTATTATTATTATCATCATAATTATTATTATTCCATTGTTATTACTTTGTAATGGTAAAACGGTGAAGGTATGAACTGTCTAGAATGATCCACGGTCCCTTCCGCTTTAAATTAGGTTCTTACTGTATATTGTAACATAAATTGTGTAACAGATTTATTTTTTCAATTTTAGTTGGGGCAGAGATATTACGTAAACTTTAGTTTACATGTGGGAGGTACAGCTCCAAGTTGACAGCGATTTTTCATGGCACCTACATCAGCCCGCTTGGTCAATGTAAATAATCAGGACAATCAAAAAGATCTATAAACTCAGTTATGTTATGTTGCAAGTCTTAACCCTTGTGTTTAGAAATAGGGTCCAACCGACCCCTCACATGTAAAACTTGTATCATTTGCCACAGTCCTCTACGTTTGTCTGAGTCCTCGCACGAACTAGGGTTAAATACATGTCACAAAACATTCTTTAGTACTATGTATTTTAATAGTGTTCTAAAACAATTGAAGTAAGTCTTGACACTCATCCCTAGACGAGAAACTGAAAGTATTGTGACCTCCAGCATGAATCTTACTGCAGGGTTGTCAGTATTCCTGCATACTGCAGCGCCTCCTGCAGTCCTGCCATGTTTTCTTCTATGTCCTTCTGAAAAACGTTGTGTCTGAAGCAAGGACTGTTAGTTTCATGATGTCGTGCTGCATTCATTCTGCTGCTCTCCTTTTGCTGTATAATAATCCATCAGTACTTTGTACATGAACTCTGGAGAATGTTTGCAGCTGCAGGGCAGTGTCCCAAGTGGAGAGCTCTCTTTTTTTCTTGTTGCATTTAGAGTCAAAGTTAAGCATCCTCCTTGTCGGGTTCTTCAAATGTTGTGATTGCTTCTGATATGTTGCATTGCAGCGCCTCTGAGCAAGCCTTTGTGTAGACTTTGCCATAGCAATGCACTATGAAAGCCAGTATTCAATTTGTGATCAAGGTGTTAAACTTGGTTCATCTTTGATCAATAACAGAAACCAAACTGCTTAAATAGGTAGCCATGCTTTACCCAACTTATTGGCTGAAATCCACAACAACAAATGTGCTTATTCAAAGAGCATATGTTAATCTGCTGTGTGTTTCACCTCCCCAAAGCAGCAAGGAGTTACTAGCTCAAATTACTCTGTAAAACAAGCTGAATTTAAACACAAAGTTTATTTTAAAACCTCCAAAACCGCTATTTAAAGCATGGGATGACCTCTTTATAACTTCAATTTACTATTTTATCAGAAATTTGTGTTTTTTCTGTTGACATGTTTATTCATCTCCCTTGACCAGTCACTAGTAGTAATACTAATATTAATTTTATCTAATTACATAATAGTATCTAAACAAATTACCCCAAGTGTACAAAATAGGGTTTTTTTAAATTGTTTATTCCAGCTTAACTTTTGTAAATCATGCAGAGAAACATACAATAATAACATCTTAACCAAAGTTGTACTGAGCATCAGCGCATAATGTGATAACCTTAATGCAACACATTTATTACCTGGACATCTTTCAATATAAAACAAGATAAAAAAAAAAAAAACTTCCCTGTTATAGGTCCTCTAGTCAATATTTTCTTCAAACAATGAACTTTTCTACAGTATGAAGTTATGTCTTTGAAGCTGATTAACTGCCCCTAGTGGTCATCAGATGTACACTCACCCCAAGACGAGGAGTGAGTCTTGACTTGGGACTCAACTCTTGGGAATCACAATTTTGATAATTTGTGATTATTTTCACAAATTTGATAATTTATGAGAAATTTGATTATTTCAGTAATATGTTGCGCATAAACAATCCTATGTTAGTTTCATTGACTCGTCTATTGATGTGTTAAACCAGGGGTCCCCAAACTTTTTCCTGTGAGGGCCATATAACTTTTCCCTTCTCTGGTGGGGGGCCGGAGTCAGTTTGTAACAGAAAAAACAAGACGATTGCAGGAGTGTCTAAATGTAAAAATGTATTGTTTTCCAGAAAGCACCATCAAATAATCCTCTCTGGGTTCTTCACAGAACAAATCCAGGAAGGAATATAGTCCATATTTTCCAAAGTATGAGCTGCACCGGACTATAAGTCACAACCCCAAAGTTTTTTGTTTTTTTTTAAAAACCAGAAAACATACGCATATAAGCTGCAGATATTTCTGCTGCTCCAGGTTTTCCTCAACGATGCAGCAGCAGCAGAGGGGGGCGGACACCCAAAATTTGAGTCATAACAGGAAAATTGAATATTCCATTTATTACGGTTGAAAAAGAAAAAGTTGCCAAGTTTAGATTTAACTGAACTGATTACGGTAGTTTACGAACGGTAACTGTAACAGTAAAAGTGCTGATCCTTCGTGTCTGCTACTAGCATGTGCTAAATGAAAATGGATGTCTTCTTCTTCTTCTTCAGATTTCAATGGCAGCTTGCATCCATTATTGTTGCACTACTGCCATCTACTGGATCCTAATATCTATACCTCAAATTCTCATAATTATCCCAGTATTTAAAAAAAAAACTAAAAATCTTCTTTTTCCCCTCAATGCTATTTAACTGATCAACAACATTCTCAAATTTCGATTCACTATTAAAACCTAATTCCGTTTTAATGGGCAATTTCTTCTTTTATTTCCAATTTTGACTTTCAATGATTCACTTCCTGCTAAAGAGCCCCCTGGTGGTTGGAAGAAAAATCCACATATAAGTGGCTTATAGTCCGCAAAATACGGTATATGAAAAAAAATCTGAACGCTCTCTGGTATTGTTCAGGGGGCCGGACCAAATGTGGAGGCGGGCCGGAATTCGGCCCGCGGGCCGTAGTTTGGGGACCACTGTGTTAAACATTTCATCTAAACTAAACTGACTGCAGTCAGTTATTTTTATAATATGGAGAAAGAAAAATTTGTGAAGCCATGCCAAGAGCAGTTGGTTACTTTTTCTTCACGGTGACTTGCTGTGAGTGCATCAGCACTCGATTGAACACATTTACTAGACCATTGACTTTGTCAGCCAAACAATCAGTCATCCCTAACAGATATAATTCATTGTGGTTACATCTCTGGCTCGAAGTTTGAATCACTCTGTTCCCCCACCACTTCAGGTTGCAATGTTCTCAACTATGTATGAGAGCGGTATTTCTGTGTGTGTGTATGTGTGTGAGTGAGAGAGAGAGAGATATATAGTGAGGGAGTATTTGTGGAACTTTAACTAGATCCTCTTATCAAGCTGAATAGATTAATTGCATGTTCAAGCCCAGAGAATGGCATTTGGAGAGGCCACTGCTGGATGAAAAGGGAGCCATTAGGAATTCACTCTCACGTTCATTGACTCAGTAACATACACACTCTCACAGGACTCAACATGCACCAAGGCTCCTTCCACAGCAAACCAATTCAGATTCAGTACAAGAGGAAAATCATGGCTAAAGCACAAGCATATACATAAACACTCACACACAAAGTGTAATGCCTGGCAACTGCAGAACTGAGAGCTTTGGAGAGGGAGAATAAAAGGAGCCACCTGCCTCAATTAGCTTGAGGGTGTAAGGGGAAGAGGACAGAGAGAGGCTGAGGGACGAAAAAGGAGTGAGTGGGTGAAGAGAAGTAGAAACTGTGAGCTGGAGTTTCAGTGGAACAGAACATGCTGTGGAGGATTTGGACATTACCCCTACAGCCGACATGGTCCTGAGGTTTCAATAATGTCTCCTTAGATCTTTTCAGACTGACATTTCTACTAACTCTCAGTACAGCTGGCCCCTTACAGTGGTTTAAAAAAAATACAGTTCAAAAACTGTGGCTGCTAGTGCAGTGGTAATCGACTTTTTTGGGGGCAAAATCAAATACGTAAATGAAAATAGACACCAACATCAGGAGCCTACAAGGTACTTGTTAAGC
>NW_015113468.1:432755-438463 GCF_001443285.1 Poecilia latipinna | reverse complement strand
GTTTTACTGGACAGAAATTACAAAGAACAAATCTGGTTCTTAAATCCTGTTTGTTATTACGCAATAGTAAGCCCCGCCCTTCTCTCACCATTCATTCGACTGACTACTGACCAGTTCTCTGTCTAACACAGTGTTTCTCAACCCTGGTCCTCACCGCCCCCCTGCTCTGCATGTTTTAGATGTGCCTCTATTCCAGAACAGCTGATTAAAATGATTGCATGACCATCAGGTACTGCAGAAACCTGTTAATCACCCAGAGATGCAATTCAGGTGTGTGACAGAAGGGAAGCAACTAAAACATGCAGGACAGGGGGGCGGTGAGGACCAGGGTTGAGAAACACTGGTCTAACAGGTCCAGAAAATCTCTGAAACCCGGGTCTTACCCCAGAGTCGGTTTATATGAGATATTCTATTTAAAATGGCGGCGGAAAAGACGCTTCTAGCTCTAACTATCTACAATCCAGAAGTTACGACCCTTTTCAGTTGAGAAACAGTCAGCTGAGTAGCCCTCACAGCTGCATAGCTTCAACAACCACTCCTGTTAACGGTAGCTCTTTTCCTAAAATAACGACACTTGTTTACGGCTAGATTAGATTTAGTGACTTAGACTTAAGTCCCAGGGTCATTATTTTCACACTCACCAAAGGAAAGTATGAAGCCACCACATCTCTAGAATCATGTAAGCTAATTTTACTGTAATCAGGTGAAACTACAATGATCAAATGACTCAATTAATCTCAATGTCCACAAATTTCATTGGAATTTTTAGTATGCAATTTATTAAGCGAGCTTTAGCAGGGATAAATGACAAGCAGAGTAACTTTCAGAGATTACACATTTACAATAAGAAAATGAATTCAACTTAAATCAATTTCAACCTATCTTCATTTCCATCCCTATCCTGTGTCACTAGTTTAACTAAGCGAGGCTTTTGGGGGGCAGTTCAACTCACACCCAGATGGCAATTTGATCCCGGCAGCAGAAACCTTCAAGTGTCCTTGGTCAGAGTCTTTGTCTTGACGTGGCAAAGTTCCCTTTCAGAATAGAGGCAAAGCAGAGCTGTCCGTTGTCCTTCAAACGCACAGAATCTTCGTCAATCTGTGACCTGTGTCTTTTCTCCAAGTCTGCTGTAATAGGGTAGAGATCGTTGGGTTGAGGCAGAGGTGTTGGCTGAATCAGGAATCAGGGCTGGGGGTAGATGGATTTTGTCCCTTCTTAGCTGCGCGAAGTCTCAACTTCCCCTTGGTTCCAGGGTGCGGTCCTCTGCTGGTCTTCAATCTGCGTCCTCTTGTTGGCTCTCCTTCAGCACTGCGGACAAAGAACAGTTTCTTCCCTTGTCTGCTGGTTTTTATGCCCTTTTAGCCCATGGTTGTGTATGGGAGAAGTCTACGTGACTTCTGGAACATTCCGATAAGTCTGTGGAAAGCCCCAACCATCATCTCTTTCGTCACTCATTGCAGCAATTCTCTTCGGTACTTCCCTTTTTCTACTGGCCATCTGGCCATTACTTCCCTTTTTGAGCCTCCCCAGCGCCCTCGCCCAATTGCGACACAGTCCGAGAACAGAACCTGCCTTCATTTCTCACGATCTCAAATCTTCAGTCATCACATGTCTTTAATACATTATAAAACATAATTCTGTAATTATAAAACATAAACAATTTGTCATTGTATCAACTTATAACTCTCAGTATGATTCTTCATTATTTATCTATTCTGTAACTCAAGCTGTTACTGTCTCTAATCATCAATAATCATCACACAACAATCAAATTGTTACTGTTATTCAAATCACGAATACAGAACATATATTTCAAATGTACATTACAGATTATTCCAGCTATTACATATGTATGTATTTTTATTCATCTTTAATCATCATTATTCATTCATTTTTTCATTCGTTCATCCATCCACATACATCCACCTATCCACATTGTTGAAGAAGATTTTAGGTTATAATATTTCTTAAGAAAACTCTTTTGGCTCGATCTCCTTCGATCCCAGGTTCTCCCGGCGGGGCGCATGTAGCCACACAAAAACAACAATGAGTGCAGACGTCAGAATTGCAGTTTAATCCAATATAAGACAACGCATAAAATTACAACAGAAACTGCAGAACAACAGAGACATACATTAATTTACCTGACATAAATGGAAAGAATAAGAAGGAAAGAAAGAAAGAAAAGGAAAGACGTGCAAAGACGTCTTTGGAGAATTGCAAGAGCAAATCTGATTTATTATTCCTGTGTAGAAAGTTTTATAGTAAAGGCGTATTCTTATCTTTAATTTATTCAAATAAGGTGTATCTTTGCTCATCCAACCAGGAGCTATCTCTGGTCCTCTCTCTAAAGCCAGGAACTCCTGCTGTTTTACGGCTTTTCACAGATGAGTGTGAAAAGCTAGAACTTATCCTGTATTGTTTCCCACACAGACAAATGGCAGTTCAAAAGATCTTAGCAAACCATCTGCTGTAACTACAGGTAACATAAAGGTCAATAGGCCAGAATAAGTTACTGATTTTAAAACTATAATTAGGCTATTTCAATCAAGATATGTTAAGTTTTAAAACTAGCATACTTTAAATTTATTTTCTTAACATTCATCCATCCATCCATCCATCCATCCCTCCATCCATCTATCCCTCTCTCTATATGACGAGAAATGGCAATCCCCCACTGTCCCTCCCCTTCATATCAACCCAAAACTCAGAGATGAATCTTTCTCATAAACTCATCAATTTCGGAGGGCACTGACAAACTGGGCCACGCCGTCCCATACCAGGGGGCAAGATGATCTCCAATACCTCAACGATCTTGGCAGTTCAGTCTCCAGCTGCTACCTGCTGCCCGCTAATCCATGTCAGTGTCTTTACAAGGATTTTCCGACTCCACAGTCCCAGTCCATTCCCAATTTACTAGAACCATTTCTTCACTTCAAATCAAGGTGAATGCTCTCATTCCTACCTTAAACATTATCCTAATAGAGAGTTATAATTTCTCTCTTACGGATTCATCCATGGGTTTTCTCTCCTGCATAGATATTCCAAATTCAATCTATTATTGTCTTTATCTTCAATCAGCTCCTTAAGTCCTAACTCAGTCAACTCACTTCTAGCCAAGGAAGTCAAAGAAGGGTTCGATAAGATCATTAAATTCATTCGCTTAGCAAGCCGGCAATGGGCTCTCTAAAGCAGATATCGCCCGCACATTCAAAGTCCTTTTCATTCACCCAGATTCTGGTGTTTATCAGCATGTCTTGGGAAGGAGCTTCCACTTCAGTTTACCTCACTTTCGTTCATCATGTAACCCCGTAACCACTTCATTCTTCTCAATTCTACCCACTGAAGGATGTTTGTAATAGTTCCATCCACATCATTCCTCAGAGAAACCCTACATTTCCAATGTTCATTAAAAGCAGCCAGCATCCCTTTCGTTTAAGGCTCACTCATCCTCAATCACTCTTGCAAGGGCAAGTTTTCTCTTCTACAATGACTTTCTCTTTCAACCCGAAGACATTCAACTTCCTTGGTGGCCATTTCAGAGACAAATAGTTGAAGCAAAATGGCCTAAGAATTCATTTTTTCTTGCACTTTGAACTCATCATTATGGTAGCGAAATTTTGGGGACATGACTGGTGTAAGAAGTTTACTCTAGTTTATTCAGACTCATTCAGGTCTCAGTGTGGCATCACCTCCAGGTTCTAACAGCTCACATTCCAGTAACTCAGAACATCCTCAATGTTCCAACATTTCCTTCAAATTTTGACTCTCTGCATCAGATTCAGAAACTCATCTCCAATTCCAGTCTTCAATAATATCCAACTGACTCCCCCTGTTCCTTTTCTTCAAGCATAATCCTTTATCCACCCACGCTTGTCAGGTATCTTCTTTCATAGTTATAACATTTAGATATCAGTCTTCAGAGAAGTTAACCGATCAGTTTGCTTTCTCTCACCTATTTCATCTCTTCCATCCTCAACCCATATGAGCCCATCTTTACGTTCAGATCAGAAATTCGGCAACAATTTCATCTCAAGGTCCACGCCTCACCTCAGCATCCCGTAATGCAGTCACTTAAGTCTGGCTCAAGCTAGACTTAAGTCAAGTCCAGGATCTCCCTCAAACCTTATTCCGCCTATTCTTTCACATAGGAGCCGCCTCTTCAACATCCATTCAGGCTATCACCTTTAAGACGGTTCAAGTTTTAGTTTGCTGGTCATCACAGGTGTACCTTTCATGCGTCCGTATAACCTCAGTGATTTTTTGCAAACCCATTATTTTCTCATTTCAATTTAATCAGATTCTTTTGGGGTTCCTATGTTGGCTCGGGAATAAATAAGAGGAACCGCCTCCCGAAGACATGCCCCCACTCAGAGTTTTCACAACCCAAGCCCTCTGTCATTCTCCCAGACAACCAAATCAAGATCCTCCATCCCTCCATCCCTCCATCACTCCATCCTTTCATCCCTTCATCCCTCCCCCCATCATCCCTAATGCATTAATCAATAAATCTTTAAACGCATAAGTTTGTGGCGTGGTCCTTGCTAGTGAAGTGGAAGTTAATGTGTTAACTTAATTTCGGGAGCAGGGCCAAGCCCAAACCACACCTCTAACTCTTCAAGCGGCCCATTTATACTCCGCTCATCCGTTCAACTCAGTCTGTCGTGTTTTGTCAAATCCACCCTCCCTTACCCTTTACCTCTTTCATTTAACACTTATTTATTCATAACTGTGCTTTGTTTTTCTTTTTGCTGTAGGTTTCGTCTGGGGGTTCCTATGTTGGCTCAGGAATAAATAAGAGGAACCGCCTCCCAAAGACATACCCCCACTCAGAGTCTTCACATCCCAAGCCCTCTGTCATTCTCCCAGACAACCAAATCAAGATCCTCCATCCCTTCATCACTCCATCCTTTCATGAAGAAAGGATGAAGAGATGAAAGGATGGAGTGATGGAGGGATGAAGGGATGGAGGATCTTGATTTGGTCTCTCCTTCCTCCCTCTCCCCTTCATCCCTAATGCATTCATCAATAAATCTTTTAAACACATACGTTTGTGGCGTGGCCCTTGCTAGTGAATTCCATTTTCATTAAGTCATAAAATCCTTGTGTGGTCTCCTTTAATGTTACCCCACCAAACGAGCCTGGTGGACCTAACACTGAGGAAAATATTTATGAGGAAAAGCAGATGACCAGAAAAGTCCACCTACAGCCAAAGTGTGTGTGGGGAGTTTGCGTTTGTGTGTGGGTACTTGTTTTTTTTTTTTTACCATGAAGGGTCTGAACTAAGGAAGCCCACCAACAAAGAGTGGCCCTGTGTCTTTGCGGGCCCCAAAATCCTGGACCCCACATGGGAAACCGCTCTGAAGCAGTTTGGGATGCCCTTCTAACATGCCTCATGCTTTTATTTCACTTGGCCTACTTGGTAGCAATAATTGGAAATGCGTATGTGTATGTGTGTGTGTGCGTGTGTGAAAAACAACGGAGGTTCCCAGGCTTTGCTGGCCAGCTGCTGTGAAGAAGAGCAGAAGAGAACAGGAGGCCTGTGTTCAACTTTTGCCCATGAACCCCTCTGGTCCATTAAGAGGATGGACACCTGAAACCTGAAGTCAAAACACACACACACACACACACCCACACACACACACACACACACACACACACACACACACACACACACACACACACACACACACACACACACACACACA
>NW_015113468.1:429614-429857 GCF_001443285.1 Poecilia latipinna | reverse complement strand
ACAAAGAGCACTCTGGTAACAAGCTGAACTCACACAAGGGATGTAGCCTCTCTACCTTTTTTTAAATTGAGATATATTGCCTTGTATTCTAACATTTAGAGATGCTAGAGGACACACACCCACTAACTTGATTGGGCAACATATCCTTAGCAGATCCCTGAAAGTGTAGGAGAATCCTGGATGAAAGCAAATAATATCTCTGGTGATTACTAGTGGTGGAGAAAGTACTCAAAAATGTACTTA